>NW_022436943.1:52607588-52814645 GCF_009761245.1 Sapajus apella | reverse complement strand
GAACATGGAATGTTTCTCCATCTGTTTGTGTCCTCTCTTATTTCGTTGAGCAGTGGTTTGTTGTTCTCCTTGAAGAGGTTCTTTACGTTCCTTGTTAGTTGTATTCCTAGGTATTTTATTCTCTTTGTAGCAATTGTGAATGACAGTTCATTCTTGATTTGGCTCTCTTTAAGTCTGTTATTGGTGTATAGGAATGCTTGTGATTTTTGCATATTGATTTTGTATCCTGAGACTCTGCTGAAGTTGCTTATCAGTTTCAGGACATTTTGGGCTGAGACGGTGGGCTCTTCTAGATATACAATCATGTCGTCTGCAAATAGAGACAATTTGTCTTCCTCCTTTCCTATTTGAATACCCTTTATTTCTTTTTCTTGCCTGATTGCTCTGGCTAGAACTTCTAGTACTATATTGAATAGGAGTGGTGAGAGAGGGCATCCTTGTCTAGTGCCAGATTTCAAAGGGAATGCTTCCAGGTTTTGCCCATTCAGTATGATATTGGCTGTTGGTTTGTCATAAATAGCTTTTATTATTTTGAGATACATTCGGTCAATACCTAGTTTATTGAGGGTTTTTAGCATAAAGTGCTGTTGAATTTTGTCAAAGGCCTTCTCTGCATCAATTGGGATAATTATGTGTTTTTTGTCTTTGGTTCTGTTTATGTGGTGAATTACGTTTATGGACTTGCATATGTTGAAGCAGCCTTGCATCCCTGGGATGAATCCCACTTGATCATGTTGAATAAGCTTTTTGATGTGTTGTTGCAATATTCTTGCCAGTATTTTATTCAAGATTTTTGCATCTATGCTCATCATGGATATTGGCCTGAAGTTTTCTTTTCTTGTTGAGTCTCTGCCGGGTTTTGGTATCAGGGTGATGTTGCGCTTATGAAATGATTTGGGAAGAATTCCCTCTTTTGGGTTATTTGGAATAGTTTCAGAAGGAATCGTACTAGCTCTTCTTTGTATGTCTGGTAGAATTCGGCTGTGAATCCCTCTGTAACTGGGCTTTTTTTGGCTGGTAGGCTCTTAATTCCTGCCTCAACTTCATACCTTGTTATTGATCTATTCAGGGTTTTGACTTCTTCCTGGTTTAGGCTTGGGAGGAGGCAAGTGTCCAGGAATTTATCCATTTCTTCCAGGTTTATTAGTTTATGTGCATAGAGTTGTTTGTAATAATCTCTGATGATGGTTTGAATTTCTGTGGAATCTGTGGTGATATCCCCTTTATCATTTTTTATTGCATCAATTTGGTTTTTCTCTCTTTTCTTTTTTATTAATCTTGCTAGTGGTCTGTCTATTTTGTTGATCTTTTCGAAAAACCATCTCCTGGATTTATTGATTTTTTGAAGGGTTTTTTGTGTCTCTATCTCCTTCAGTTCTGCTCTGATCTTAGTTATTTCCTGTCTTCTGCTAGGTTTTGAGATTTTTTTCTCTTGCTCCTCTAGCTCTTTCAATTTTGACGATATTGTGTCAATTTTAGATCTCTCCTTTCTTCTCATGTGGGCACTCATTGCTATATATTTTCCTCCACAGACTGCTTTAAATGTGTCCCAGAGATTCTGGCATATTGTGTCTTCATTCTCGTTGGTTTCGAAGAATGTCTTTCTTTCTGCCTTCATTTCATTGTTTATCCAGTCAACATTCAAGAGCAAGTTGTTCAGTTTCCACGAGGCTGTGCGGTTCTGAGTTAGTTTTTGAATTCTGAGTTCTAACTTGATTGCACTGTGGTCTGAGAGACTGTTTGGTATGATTTCCGTTCTTTTGCATTTGCTGAGGAGTGATTTGCTACCAATTATGTGGTCAATTTTAGAGTAGGTGTGATGTGGTGCTGAGAAGTATGTATATTCTGTGGATTTGGGGTGGAGAGTTCTGTAAATGTCTATTAGGTTTACTTGTTCCAGGTCTGAGTTCGAGTCCTGGATATCCTTGTTAATTTTCTGTCTTGTTGATCTGTCTAATATTGACAATGGGGTGTTAAAGTCTCCCACTATAATTGTGTGGGAGTCTAAGTCTCTTTGTAAGTCATTAAGAACTTGCCTTATGTATCTGGGTGCTCCTGTATTTGGTGAGTATAAATTTAGTATCGTTAGCTCTTCTTGTTGCATTGATCCTTTTACATTATGTAGTGTCCTTCTTTGTTTCTTTTGCTCTTTGTTGCTTTAAAGTCTATTTTATCAGAGATGATAGTTGGAACTCCTGCTTTTTTTTTTTTGCTCTCCATTTGCTTGATAAATCTTCATCCATCTCTTTACTTTGAGCCTTTGTGTATCCTTGCATGTGAGATGGGTTTCCTGGATACAGCACACTGATGGGTTTTGGCTTTTTATCCAATTTGCCAGTCTGTGTCTTTTGATTGGGGCATTTAGTCCATTTACATTTATGGTTAATATTGTTTTGTGTGAATTTGATACTGCCCTTTTGATGCTGGCTGGATGTTTTGCCCATTAGTTGATACAGATTCTTTATTGTGATGATGCTTTTTACCATTTGGTTTATATTTGGAGTGGCTGGTACTGGTTGTTACTGTCTATGATTAGTGTACACTTCAGGAGCTCCTGTAAAGCAGGCCTGGTGGTGATGGAATCTCTGAGTACTTGCTTGTTTGCAAAGGATTTTATTTTTCCTTCATTTATGAAGTGTAGTTTGGCTGGAGTTGTAATTCTGGGTTGAAAGTTCTTTTCTTTAAGGATGTTGAATATTGGCCCCCACTCTCTTCTGGCTTGTAGGGTTTCTGCTGAGAGAGATCTGCTGTGAGTCTGATGGGCTTCCCTTTGTTGGTAATCCAACCTTTCTCTCTGGCTCCCCTTAGCATTTTCTCCTTCATTTCAACCCTGGTGAATCTCATGATTATGTGCCTTGGGGTTGCTCTTCTTGAGGAATATCCTGTGGTGTTCTCTGTATTTCCTGGACTTGAATATTCACCTGCCTTGCTAGGTTGGGGAAGTTTTCCTGGATAATATCCTGAAGAGTATTTTCCAGCTTGGATTCATTCTCTTCATCACATTCAGGTACATCTATCAAACGTAGATTAGGTCTTTTCACATAGTCCCACGTTTCTTGGAGACTTTGTTCATTCCTTTTTACCCCTTTTTCTCTAATCTTGCCTTCTCGTTTTATTTCATTGAGTTGATCTTCGACCTCTGATATCCTTTCTTCTGCTTGGTCAATTCGCCTGTTGAAACTTGTGCATGCTTCGCAAAGTTCTCGTGTTGTGTTTTTAAGCTCCATCAATTCACTTCTATTCCTCTCTAATTTGTCCATTCTCGTTAGCATTTCATCAAATCTTTTTTCCACATTCTTAGCTTCCTTGCATTGGGTTAGAACATGTTCTTTTAGCTCACATAAGTTCCTTATTACCCACCTTCTGAAATCTGATTCTGTTATTTCATCACACTCATTCTCCATCCAGCCTTGTTCCCTTGCTGGTGAGGAGTTGTGATCCCTTGTAGGAGGAGAGGTGTTCTGGTTTTGGGTGTTTTCATCCTTTTTGTGCTGGTTTCTTCCCATCTTTGTGTATTTATCCACCTGTCGTCTTTGTAGTTGCTGACTTTCAGATTGGGTGTCTGAATGGACATCAAATTTGTTGATAATGAAGTTATTTCTGTTTCTTAGTTTTCCTTCCAACAGTCTGACCCCTCTGCTATAGGTCTGCTGAGGTCCACTCCAGGCCCTGCTTGCCTGGGGATCACTTGCAGCAGCTGTAGAACAGTAACGGTTGCTACCAGTTTCTTTTTCTGCTGCCTTTGTCCCAGAAAAATACCTGCTTAATGTCAGTCTGATCTCTCCTTTATGAGGTGACTTTTTGGGGGTCAGGGAGCTGCTTGAGGAGACAGTCTGTCCTTTACATGAACTCAAGTGCTGAGTTGTGAGCTCTGATTTTCATTCAGGGCTGCTGGGCTGGTACTTTTAGGTCTGCTGCAGCAGAACTCATAAACACCTTTTTTTCCCCAGGTGCTCTGTCCCAGGGAGTTAGGGCTTTATTTATGAGTTAGCAAGGGGGCAGCCTAGTCACTGTCTGCCTGCACAGACTTTGCTGAGCTGCTGTGGGCTCCGCCCAGCTGTTGTGTGAACTTCCCTGTAGTCCTGTTTATATGGGTGTAGTTAGAACTGTCTCAGCATTGGTGGCCCACCTCTGTAATGGCGGAGTCTTGCTGTAACGGCAGGTTGCCTTGGCAATGGTGGGTTGCCACGGCAAGGCAGGCTGCCTCAGCAACGGCAGACTACCTCCGTAGTGGTGGAGTGCCTCAGCAATGGCGGACGCCCCTCCCAGATAGAGCTGGACCGTCCTGAGTTCAGCTGTGCTTGCTGTGAAGCTCTCAATCCAAAGAGTTTCTGATTGCTGTTCTTCTGTAGGGGTGGGACCAGCTGAGCCTGATCACCTGGCTCCCTGCCTCAGAGCCTTTTGTTTTTTAGTTGAACGGTCGACCCTCCCCAGGTGTTCCAGTCTCCTGTTGAAAAGGCGCCAGGATCTGTTTGATTTCCCCTTTGGCGACTCACTGCACCGGCTTAAACAGCAGCACTTAGATTTATGGGGCTTTTTTATTTTTTGCCTTGGAATCTTCTGGCCTGGCTTTCTGTTTCAGACCCCTTTTTTAGTCAGATGAATGGGCGACTGCGTCCTAGCGGGACTCCAATCATCAGCTAAAAGGGCACTGAGATCAGTGTATTTTGTATGGGGAACTGCCATGCTGGGGCGCTGCAAAGCAGCCCCATGGGCCAAAACAGCTGCGGGGACTGAAGCAGCCACCCCAGCCAAAACAGCTGCTCTGGAGACCCGTGGGGCTCCTCTGGCTGGCAATCTCCTGGTCTGTGGGCAATAAAAATCGGTCTGGAAATGTGGTGTCCACTCATCCTGTGCGCTTTCACTGGGAGCTGCAATCCTGAGCTGTTCCTAAATGGCCATCTTGGACCATCGGGTAATAAAAATGTTTGATGATTTTACTGGTTATTTTAGCCAAGCTAAAATTTACTTGCTTGTAGTGTAAAGTGAATTGGTCAAATATATGCCCTTCTTCTTGTGATGATGTGAATAAAATGTCTACATGATGAGATGGAGTGAGTGGACGACATAGGCTCTGTGTCACCCCTCCTTGAACGTCAAACAGTGCAGCATGGAAAGATACCCTCCATCTCATCCCTCCTGCAACCCACAGTCCACGAGAGTGCTGCCAGTGTGGAGCCCTGGGTAGTTGACACAAATCTGAGCAGGAGCTACAGGCATTGCTGCAGGGCCTTGGGCTAGAGTTTGGATGAAGGCCAGTGGGACCGACCGTCCCACAGAGGGAGGCAGAGTTGAAAGCAGAGAAACAGACCATAAAGTCTGGCAGGCCCCACTTCCACAGGGCTCAAACTGAAGCCCTTGCTAGAGAGTTAGGCACCAAATACACCAGCTTGACCCCAAACAGGAAGATTGAGCTCTGGGAGAGACCTATTTCTGGGATTTCTATACTGTTCAGTTGGTGACTATGCCTGTTTCTATGCTGATACCAGGCTGTTTTGATTATAATCACTTTATAATGTATTTTGAAATCAGGAAGTGTGATACCTTCAGCTTTTTTTGTTTGTTTTTTGTGTTTTTGCTCAAGATTGTTTTGGCTATTCAGGGTCATTTGTAGTTCCATATGAGTTTAAGAATTGTTTTCACAATTTCTGTGAGAAATGACATTGGATTTTGATAGGGATTGCATTAAACTTGTAGATCTATAGATTGGATAGTATAGACATTTTCCCAGTATAATTTTTTTTCCAGTTCATGAACACAGACAGGGTACCTTTCCATTTATTTCTGTTTTCTTTGAGTTCTTCCATCAGCATGTTAGTTTTTCAGTATACAGATCTTTTACCTTCTTAATTAAATTTATACCTAAGTATTTGATTTTTTGATTGTTATTGTAAATGAGATTGTTTTCTTATTTTTCAGTTCAGATAGATAATTATTAGTATATAGAAATGCCACTGAGTTCTATATGGTGATTTTATATCTTGAAACTTTATTAAATTTGTTTATTAATTCTAATAGTTTTTTGTGGAGTTGTTAGGTTTTTCTATATATATAAGATGATGCTGTCAATAAGTAGAGACCATTTCATTTAATTTTTGTTATTAATTACCATCCTTTCCTTTCTGCTTAAAGAACTCCCTTTAACAATTGCTGTAAAACAGGCCTAGTGGTAATGAACTCCTTTAGCTTTTATTTGTATGAAAAAGTTTTCATTTCTCCCCCATTTCCAAAGGAGAGGTTTGCTAGGTATTCTTGGCTGGCAGATTTTTTCCTTCAGCACTTTGAATGCATCATTTAACTCTTTCCTGACCTATGTGATTTCTGCTCAGAAGCTTGCCAAAAGCCATATTGGGACATCCTTGAATATGAAAGTTTCTTATCTCTTGATGATTTCAGTATTTTGTCCTTATTTTTTATTTTTGGTAATTTGATTAGGATGTGTCGTGGTGAATTCCTCATTGAGGTGAATTTGATTGGTGACTGCTGAACTTCCTGGACCTGGGTATTGTCATCTTTCCCCAGATTTGGGAAATTTTTAGCCACTGTTTTCTTTAATATGCTTTCTAGGTCTTTTTCTCTGTCTTCTTCTTCATGAATTCCTATTACCCAAAGGTAAGTTCTCTTGATGGTACCTCATAATTCCTATAGGCCATATTTATTTATTTTTTTCAATCTTTTATCTTTTTGCTCTTCTGATTGGGTAATTTCAAATATCTTGTCTTTGAGCTCATTGTTTCTTTTAGTTGATCAAGTCTGCTGTTCAAACTTCCTATTGAAATTTTCATTTCAGTTTTATATTCTTATTTTAAGATTTCTATTTTTTAAATTGTTTTATTTCTTTGTCAAACTTCTCATTTTGTTTATGAATTGTTTTCCAAATTTTATTTAATTTTCTATTTGTATTTTTTTGTATTCTCTGAACTTTTTAAAGAGGATTGTTCTGAATTCTTTGTCAGTCAATTTATGGATTTTTATTTCTCGTGGCTCCATTATTGAAGGCTTATTAGCTTTTTTTGATGGTGTTATATTTCCCTGATTTTCATAATTCTTTATTATTTATGTTGATACTTGTACCTTTGAGAAGGTGGCTAGCTCTCCAGCTTTTGTAGATATTCTTTGTTGGTGATAGGCCTTTACTTCTTAGTCTAGTCTAGGATTCTGGATGACTGGCTGATATTAACCCCAAAGAGGCAGAATTTCGTGTTCTCTAGTTAGGCTGGGTTGCTTCTTGTGCTTTGAGGTTGAATGGTGTTGCTGGCTATGCTCCATGGTCAGGTAAGACCACTGGTTTGTCTGGGCATGGTGGCTCACACCTGTAATCCTAGCACTTTGAGAGGCCAAGGAAGGTGGCTTGCCTGAACTCAAAAATTTGAGACCAGCTGTGGCAACAAGGCAAAACCCCATCACTACTAAAATACAAAATTTAGTCAGGCATGGCAGCGGTTGCCTGTAGTCCCAGCTACTTGGGAGGCTGGGGCAGGAGAACTGCTTTAACCCAGGAGGTGGAAGTTGCAGTGAGCCAAGATGGCACCACTGCACTATAGGCTGGGTGACAAAGCAAGACTCCATCTCTAATAATAATAATAATACCACTGGTTGGACTCCAGCATCAGGTGGGTCTGCTTTCATTGATTGAGCAGGGTTGCTGATTGTCTTCCCTGGCTGGGTGGTACTGTTGTTTGGAATCTGTAGTTGGGAAAGGCTATGTGATGAACTCTAAGGCTGGGTGAGGTCTCTAGGGTTACTGCCTGGTCACATGGGGTGGCCAGAACCAGAGGTTATTTTCCACAGATAAGTGTGGCCTTGGGCTTGCCTCCTAGTCTAGGGTAACCTTAAGTAGAGCATCAAGGTTTGGTGAAGTCACTGCTCTGAAACTGGCATTGGGGTGACCAGATGCTCCCAGTGTGGGTAATCACTGAATGTGCAGTTGCCTCCCAGCTTGGGGAAGCCTTCACAGGAGCAGCAGAGCTTAGCTGGATCGCTTCTCCACTGTTAGATTTGGGCTGCTCCCATGAGTAATTGTGGCCCCGAAGTTGCCTTCTGATTTGGGGAATACTTAATGTGAGCACTGGAACTTAATTGGATCACCTCTCTGCCATCAGGGTTGGGCAGGGCCTGATGTTGTCTCCAGAGATAATTGCTGACTTGAAATTGTCTTTCAACCTGGGGAAGACTTAAAGAGAGCACCAAGGCTGTGTGAGAAAGCTGGCTAAGGATTTGTGCCTGGAAGACCCATGGACCATGTTTCTTGAAAGGCAATGCTGTTTGCTAATTTTTCTGGTGTGGCACTTTCATTGGCTGGAATGCAGAGTAACCACCAAGACTTGTACACTGGGTACTATGAATGCCACCCATATTCTTTGCTTCTAATTGAGTCTCAGATGGTCTAGCAACAGTACTCCCAATGTTTCCCATGATATGAGATGGGAGTGTGTCTCCTGGAAAAGGTCCCAAAATGGTGAGGAAGCTGAAAGTCCACCTTCGCCTCACTTCCCCTCGTATAGAAACAATGTTTTGGAAGGAATTCTCCTTGTGTGGTGCTGTGACACCTTAGAGGAGGGGCAGCATGGTCAAGGAGGACTGTTTCTCTTACTGTTCAATTATAGATTTTCTTGGTTCTGTGGTCCAAGAGGAAGTATCAACCTTACTCCCAATTTCTGAGATAATCATGATGGTATTTTTGCCCATGGATAGTTGTTAGTTGAACTTCTCTGTGGGGAAGTGAAGCCAAAGAACTCCTATTCTTTCTTTCTTTTTTTTTTTTTTTTTTGGGTAGGGGGGTGGGGTCTTGCTTTGTCACCCAGGTTGGAGTGTAGTTGCACAATCTTAGCTCACTGCAACCTCCACCTCCTTAATTGAAGCAATTCTCTTGCCTCAGCCTCTTAAGTAGTTGGGATTACAGGTGCCCATCACCATGCTTAGCTAATTTTTGTATTTTTAGTAGAGACGAGGTTTCACTATGTTGGCCAGGCTGGTCTCAAACTCCTGACCTCAAGTGATTTGCCAGCTTCAGCCTCCCAAAGTGCTGGGATTAAAGGCATGAACCACAGAGCTCAGCTAGAGGACTCCTATTTTTCCATCTGGGTGACATTATTCTTAATCTATTATTAACCTGCATGTCCTTCTGAGACTTTTAGCTCCATAAGTGTATTTCCTCATCATTTTCCTCCTCTTACAACTCATCACATCTCTTTTTTCCCTCAGCTACACCATTCATTTTGGTACCAAATCCTATTGTGTTCCTATAACCTTCCTCCTCAACTCTGACACTTACTCATATTGATTTTTTTGCCCCCATTGATACTGATTTCTTTAGTGCAAGTCATGTGAGATCGTAGTTGGACTACTGAAATAGTTCCTGTGTCTGAAATTACTATTGCCTCCCTAGTAACCCACTCTATGTTTCCTCCATTAGCAGTAACCATGTGTTACAATGATACTGGCCACACTCACTCACATTTCCAACAATGATATCTCGTGGGATATAATACCATATCTTTAGCATCTTTACATTGTGATTGGTTGCAGGAAATACATTTAATCCAGGTAATGATGTAGTTTCTCATGGTCACACTGATAGGTCCATGTATAGCTTTCCATGTATGGCTTTATAACCTAAGTTGGCCCACTGACTGTGAAACACTAGATTCCCTGGGCGAGGAGAAGCTCTGCTGGATTTGTGTTATGAGTGTACGGAGACTAAGATCACTGTGGTTTGCTTGACTGTGTGTTGGAAGCCAGTCTAAAGATCAAGCTGAAAGATAAGAGAGGGAGCAGTCTGGAAAACTGCAGAGTAAAGGATTTAGAGGCCTTAATAATTGTCCTTAAGTTCCCTCTCTGGAGCTGCATTGTATGTTATTTGTTTCTTTTCTCTTGCTGCTTTTAGAATCCTTTTTTTATCTTGACATTTGGCTGTTTGATTATGAAGTGTCTTGAGGTCATCTTCTTTGTTAAATCTGCTTGGTGCAGATATTTAAAAAGAAAGCCATATATAACAGACCCACAGCTAATATCATACTTAATAGGGAAAAATTGAAAAACTTTCCTCTGAAATCTGGATGTCCACTATCATCACTGTAATTCAAAATAGTACTAAAAGTCCTAGCTAGAACAATCAGACAAGAGAAAGAAATAAAGGACGTCCACATTGAAAAGAAATAAGTTAAATTATCCTTCTTTGCAGATGATATGATCTTATATTTGAAAAAAATCTAAAGACCCCACCAAAATATTATTAGAACTGATAAACAAATCCAATAAAGTTTCAGAGCACAAAATTAATGTACAAAAATTAGTAGTATTTTTACATGCCAACAGAAAATAATCAAAAAAAAAAAAACAAAACAAGAAGGTAATCCTATTTATAAGAGTTGCAAATACAATTAAATATCTAGGAATTAACCAAGGAAATGAAAGCTCTCTCTAATAAAAATCATAAAACATATATGGAAGAAATTGAAGAGGACACACAAAAAATTGAAAGATATTCTATATTCATGGATTGGAAGAATCAACATTGTTAAAATGTCCACACTACCCAAAGCAATCTACAAACAATGCAACCTCTATCAAAATATCAAGGATATTCTTCACAGAAATAGAAACAATAATTCTAAGATTTATATGGGACCACAAAATACCCAAAATAACCAAAGCTTTCCTAAGCAAAAGAACAAAACTAGAGGAATCACATTACCTGACTTCAAATTATACTACAGAACTATAGTAAAAGATAGCATTAAGTCTGGCATAAAAATAGACACATAGATCAGTGGAACAGAATATATAGATAACCCAGAAATAAATCCATACCTCTACAGAGTACTCATTTTTAAACAAAGAGTTTCCAAGAATATACACTGGGGAAAAGACAGTCTCTTCAATAAATGATGCTGGGAAAATTGGATATCCATATGCAGAAGAATGAAACTAGACTGCTATCTTTCACCATATACAAAAACCAAATCAAAATGGATAAAATGCTTAAATCTAAGACTTTAAACTATGAAACTGCTAAAAGAAAACATTGGGAAACCTTTCCAGGACACTGGAATTGGCAAAGATTTCTTGAGTAATATCCCACAGATGAAGGAAAGATGGGCAAATGGGATTACATCAAGTTAAAAAGCCTCTGCACAGCAAAGAAAACAATTTTAAAAGCAAAAAGACAATACACAGAATGGGAGAAAATACTTGCAAACTATTCATCTGACAAGGAATTAATAACCAGAATATACAAGGAGTTCAAGCAACTGTATAGGAAAAAAATCTAATAGTCTGATTTTTTAAATGGACCGTACATCTGAACAGACATTTCTGAAAAGAAGACATACAAATGGTAAACAGATATATGAAAAGGTCCACAAAATCACTGATCATCAGAGAAATGCAAATCAAACTACAATGAGATATCATCTTACCCCAGTTAAAATGGCTTTTATATTAAAGACAGGCAATAACAAATGCCGGTGAGGATGTGGAGAAAAGAGAGCCCTCGTACACTGTGGGTGGGAATGTAAATTAGCACAATCACTAAAGAGAACAATTTGGAGGGTCCTGAAGAAACTAAAAATGAAGTTTCCATATGATCCAGCAATCCTACTCCTAGGTATATACCCAAAAGAAAGAAAGTTAGTATATCAAAGAGATATCTGCACTCTCATCTTTATTGCATCACTATTTATAATAGTCAAGACTTGGAAGCAACCTAAGTGTCTGTCAGCAGACAAATGGATAAAGAAAATGTGGTACCTATACACAATGGAATAGCTACCAAAAACAGAATGAGATCGTGTCATCTGCAACAATATGGATGAAAGTGGAGGTTATTGTTTTAAATAAAATAAGCCAGGCACAGAAAAACAAATATCACAGATTCTCACTTATGTGTAGGAGCTAAAAATCAAAACAATTGTACTCATGGAGATAGAGAGTAGAGGAATGGTTACCGGAGGCTGGGAAAAGTAGTTGGGGGAGAGAAGGGGTGAAGTCAGGATGGTTAGTAAGTACAAAAATAGAGGTAGAAAGAATGAACAAGACCTAGTATTTGCTAGCACAATAGGGTGACTATAGGGAAGAAAAAAAAATCCTACATTTAAAATAACTAAAAGACCAAAAACTATTGAAAAATAATTTAATAACTAAAAGAGCATAAATGGATTGTTTTATTTAAAAAAAAAAAAGAATAAATGCTTGAGGGATGGGTATCCCATTTACCCTGATGTGATTATCATGCATTGTATGCCTATATTAAAATATCTCATGTAACATAAATACATACATCTACCCTGATGCGATTGTCATGCATTGTATGCCTATATTAAAATATCTCATGTAACATAAATACATACATCTACCCTGATGCGATTATCATGCATTGTATGCCTATATTAAAATATCTCATGTAACATAAATACATACAACTACCCTGATGCGATTATCATGCATTGTATGCCTATATTAAAATATCTCATGTAACATAAATATATACATCTACTATGTACCTACAAGATTTAAAATTAAAAATTTAAGGAATAACAAGAATAAAAGTCTTAAATTAATGGCTAAGCTCCCATCTTAAGAACTTAGAAAAAGAACAATATAATTGCAAAGCAAGAAGGAAAGAAATTATAACGTAAAAGCAGAAACCAGTTATACCGAAGTCATAAAAACAAAAGGGAAAATTAATGAAACAAAGAGCTGTTTCTTTTTCTGAAGCGACAAAACATTGGCAAAGTTGGCAAAGAAAAAAAGATATAAATGACCAATTTCCAGAATAAAACAGTAATATTACGATAAAGTTTGCAGGCTTCAAAAAGATAAGAGTACTAAGAACATTTCCATACATTTAAGTTTAAAAACTTGTATGAAGGGGGCCAATTAGTTAAAAAACACAAACTACCACAAATCACTCAGTATTAAATAGATTAGTTGAATGGTCCTATAACTATTAAGGAAATTAAATTTGTAGTTTAAAAACTGAAACTTCTTCCATATGTTCAGAAATTGCTAAAAATATTAATAGAATATTAATAGAAAGAGTAGCTCACTGATCTACAACATAAAGCTTGATATGGAGCTTAACAATCAGGCCCTGTTATAATACCTAAATATATACATGAATAACAAGTTTAGTGTTGATCTTATAGAAATATTACACAAGTCACTTGTTCAATTCTCATGTATTTCAGGCAATATGGAATTGTACCCAATAAAGACTTGAGAAACTGTCAGCATTCACTTGGTACTGGGCATTTGTAAAATGCTAAAGGTGTATTCATTTGTCATTCATTTATTCATTCAGCATATTTTATATGTCAAACAACATGCTAAATTCTAAGAAGGTAAATGTAAATGTTATCCTTGACCTCAAGAAACTAACAGTCTATTAAACAAAATGTAAAGGGCACATTTGGCCAAAAATCGGAAGAACTGAGCTTCAAGTCCTGCCCTTCACTTGCTATAGCTTTCTTTTTAACCCAGTAGAAATCTTCTTACCCAACAGTATCTTGATTCACTAACCTTGTCACCACTCCACAAACATAGCCTGAAATTCAGAAGAAATCAGACAGGCAGAGAACACTGAATTTATACAAAAAGTATATTTTCAGATTACACTCAGAGCCATAATGTGAATGCCGAAGAACAAGACTCATGGATGAGCAGGGCACAAAAGACATAACTCAAACCATATTTCTCATGGATTCTGAGACACTTTGCGTGCCCTTTATGATAGAATATAAAAGTGCAAATGAATAGAGAAGATTACGCAGACAATGTCCACATTCAAGTTAAATACAGATAAACATTGGTACCTACATGCATATCAAAATCTTGAATATTTTATTTCTTATCTTTATTCTGAGAAAAGAGTGAGAAAGAGAGGGAGCAGAAAGAAAGTGAGAAATAGAGAAAGAATGAGACAGAACATTAGTTAATTGATACAGCAGATTTTATCATTTTTTCCCTCCTTAGCAGATTTGTTTCTCCTTTCGTTGCAAGCTTAGCAATTGCTCTTGGGAGACACAATGGCATTTCTCAGCAAATTCTGCATTTCGGATTTGGCTTCATCTGTGTCTAATGAGTCTTCATCTAATGCAGATCATCATGGATCAGTACATTCACATCATTTATTCAAAACATTTTGAAAACAACCTCACTCACATCTCACACTTAGAATGCTTTGTTAATTTATGGTAACCAGGGCATTTGAAAACAAACACTGATTGATATTTTGGTCTCATCTTAAAATGCTTGAATGCTGATTTTATATAATTTTGGAAACACTCAAAAGAAGAAGAAAGTAAAAACAACCACTAAGTCTCACACCAGAAAATATTCAGTTATATTTTCTGTGTAAATCATTCTAATCTTGCACATATACATATATATATATAGTTTTGATTCTTAGCTTTTTGCATAATGATAATATTCTATATATAACAATCTGTTTCTTTCTTGCCTATTATCACAACTGAGTATTTTCTAAATTATTTATAAATTACTTCTTATTTTTAAGGACTTCATAGGTTTACAGCCATTCACTGGATGTCATTTCCACATTCCAACTATTATAAATAAGCTGTGCTTACATCTTTGTTCATAAACTATTCCTCTGTATGCCCCTTTCAGAGTCTATTACCAGGCTAGTTACATATCTAGTTACATGTCTTCTACTTGTCTATTCACTCTATACTATGAATCTTGAGGACAGGAATTGTGTTTTCCACCTCTGATCCTCCAGTACTCAGCATAGAGCCTGTACTTATACTAAGCAAGCAATAAAAGCTTGAAAGGACAAAATTGCCGATCACTTAGGCATCTATGCAATACCCTACAGAAACTGGGAATTACAAAACAAATAGTGTTCATGTTAAGGACTTAGAACAAAACATACCAGTGGTTACCAGGGAGTCCAAGGATGCCAGATTATTGATGGCAGTCTTCTCAGAAGTGAATGAACTGACCCATAGAAACACCTGCTCACCTGCCCTTGGCAATGTGTTGGTGCCTATTTCCAAGTAAGTGGCCTATTATAGGAATTCCTTTTCTGAGTACAGTTTAGTCAGGTACAGTTGAGGTTCTTATTGATATGTCTGACTCAAGTTCCCTTGAACCAACAAACAGGACTTGCTAAAATGCCCAAAAGTCTCCTGGGTTTGCATATGGATCTAGGGATTTGTTTTTGTACCTGTCTCCTTGCCTCCCTGTTCACTTTCCTACCCCTCATTGCGAGCTCTTTGAAGGCAGAAATCGAACCTTACCTATCTGGTTTACCCAGTACTTAGCAATTAAAACAGAATACATGGAGTTCAAATTTGAACTCTACCTATATGATTCTGAACCCTGGAATCTTTCACTTATTCAACAAATACTTATTGAGAGTCTGCTATGTACATGGTTATATGATGCCTGATAGAGATGGGGATGTGAAGACAGAAGGGACAAGTGGGTGATGGCCACCACAATGCTCCAGGAACGTAAACAAAATCCTGGCTAATTCTAGCCCAAAGATAATGTTGAAACAAAATTAAACTTAGACTTCCTTTGACTGGAAAATTAGAGTGTCTGAATCTTCAACAAAATGTCTAGAATAAATGATTCAGTTATCTGCTATCTTTAAAGGGCCTCAATAATTTGGTGGCAGTGAGAACACAGGTTCCCCCTCTTTTGCCTTACCTGGAACATTTTGAGTTGCAACTTCCATTGACCAGAAATTAGTAGCTAAGATGCTGACCTACTCTGGGGACCCTGGAGAGTTTAAGCTACAGTCGCTGATTGTTGTAATTAATTGGAGATGGTCCCTCAGGTTTATACTGTTTTCCCTCACACTGGCTTCCTATGCAAATCTGTCATATTTGAATAAGTGGCTCACATTCCCTTTAACACAGAGAATCCCCAGAAACATATGAAAGGATCCATTTGTGACCAGGAAGGGGAAAATTCTCAAAGCAAAAGGCAATACTCAGGATCAGGTTGGGTTTAATCAGCCCTGTTGGGAGAAACAAAAGTGATTAAAGCTATCCACTTCTTTGGGGACTAATTCTTTCAGGAGACATCCCTTCCCTCTTCGTCTACCCAACTCTTCAATGTTTCTGCTTGTCCTACTTTCTCAGGGTCTTTTTCATCTAAGAGGCTGCATCCAGGGGCTCTCAAAGTTTCTGTTCCAATCCAGGCTTTGTCAAATATGTGTTATATTACCTTAATTGAGCCTCAGTTTCTGTATCTAAAAAACAGAGACTAAAAATGCCAATTTATTAGCTTCCTAGGGTCGCCATAACAAAGAACCACAAATTGAGTGGCTTAAACATAAAAAATGTATTATCTCACAATTCTAAAGGCTAAAAGTTCAGGATCAAGTTATCAGACAGTATCTTATTCTGTCACTTGATCTGGAGTACAGTGGTGTGATCATAGCTCACTGCAGCCTCCAACTTCTGGGATCAAGCAATTCTCCTTCCTCAGCCTTTTGAGCAGCTGAGATTATAGACACATGCCATCATGCCCAGCTAATTTTTGTATTCTTTTTGGAGGTGTGTCCTCACTATGTTGCCCAGGCTGATCATTAACTCCTAGCCTCAAGTGATCCTTCCACCTCAGCCTCCCAGTGCACTGGGATCACAGGCATGAGCCACCATGCCCAGACAAGCATTGGTTCCTTCTAAGGACAGTAGGGAATAATCTCTTCCAAGCCTTCTCCTAGCTTCTGGTAGCCTCAGGCATCCGTTGGCTTATAGGTGCCATTAGTCTTGTGTGTTCATACTGTCCTCCCTCTGTGTATGTCTGTCTCCAGACTTCCCTTTTTTATAAAGACACAATCAAATTGGATTCAAGACCACCCTAATGAAATCATTTTAACTTGACTGTTTCTACAGAGACCCTATTTCCAAATAAAGTCACATTCTACAGTACTGGGAGGATAGGGCTTCAACATAATGTTTGAGGTGACAAAAGTCAGCCCATAATAGCCAACTTAATAACATTTTTATAAAAACTAAATGTTCTAAAGTGTGAAAAATAGCAAGTGCCTAGTAGGTGCTCAAAGAAACTTATACCCTCACACCCTTTCCTTCCTTTTCCTTTCAGCTTTGCTTTTTCACCTTACCTGAAACATTTTTTCTCTTGATACCCTAAAATAAGCTTTTCCCCCAAATACATTTTTTGTTCACTGCTTTTTTCAACCTAGCCTTTGCAAGAACACTAGGGTCTAACCTAACACAGTGCTGTGTACTTACTAGGTGCTTAGTAAATATTTTATTTAAAAACCTTTTAAAAAAAGGTTTTACTTTTTATTTAAGCACCCTGATACTTATGTTTTACAAAAATATGTTTTCAATGGAATGACTGAGAATGCAATAATATAAGGTTAAGTATGAATTAATTAAAAATACATTAAGCCTTGAATCTGTGTATTGCATATATAAAGCACTATGGTGTTTGGGTGCACAAAATGTTAAAAGTCAGTCACCTTCCTTTCATTATTTTGAGAATAAAATGAGATCACGTATGTAGAGAGTTTGACACTAGTAGGCACTCGGTAAATAGGATTTATATTTGTTGTTTTTGTTGCTGAGTCCTGGATCCTGCTCTCCAGGAACTCTCTGTCAAATAAGACAGTGTAACCAGAATAGCCAACTTGCTTCAAAAATAAACAGTCTCTCACTTGCTTTCTTCAATAGCTAACCATATGCTAATTTGAGAATTCCAGGGGCTAATCTTGAAATGACCTAGGTATGAAGCTGAGATTGCAGAATCTTTCTTTTCCAGGAAAATTTTTGGGCAGTAGTTAACTTATAACCTGAGGACAGTCAAGATAATGCCAGCCAGACCTCCAGATGGTCCATTACTCAAGAGAGTGATCAAAATAAGACATGCAGACCTGCACCCTGTACCCCTCTTGCACATAGTTTCCATGCCACCTTCTCCCTTAAAATCACTTTGGCTACACTGAAAATTTGCAATGCTCTTTGAGACATCAGTTCACCATCTCCTCAGGTTGTCAGCTGGATATATTCAAATAAACCTGTTTTCCCTTCCACCAACCCTTGTCTCCCAAATCCAGCTTTCAAGCAGTGAGCAATGGAACCTGAATTTACAATAATAAAGATTACCACAGAAACGCCAAGGAAGGAAGAATCCCTCTAGGCCTGGGAACATTTCTAGGAGCTAAGAACTTTATCAGCTCAACATGCAGAGGAAGGGAAGCTCAAGACAGCCAGTAATAACATGAACAAATGCAGAAAGATGGAGGCAAACACTACATGTTCTGAAAATTGTCAGCCAACTCACGTCTGCTGGAGTATAAAGTACCTATTTCATGTACATCTAGTGCTCGACTTACGACCACGATTGGTTCTGACAGACCGGTCGTAACACGATTTGGTCATAAGTTGAGTAGGCTATATGTACAATACTGTGAAATGATGTTATAAAAATCTTTAAGTCATATTTTATCATAATTTTCTTTCATTATTGTTATATATCATAATTTTCTTTGTTAATTTTATGCCATTTGTATCATCTCTACACAATTTTGTTTCTTATTTTTACATTCATCAGGTTTAAGTAAAACACTGCATTACCAGTACAACTGGTTTAATATTTGAAAAACATACAAAATTACAAAATACAGGTGCATACAAAAATACAAAATACAGGTGTAAAAAATACCATAGGAAACATTTTCCCAATTGCAAAACATATCAAAATATATAAACATGTATGAAACATTTTATTGGCCGCTGGTGCTTGGCTGCGGATCGTTGATGCCATCATCTGAGGCAGAAGTTGGGATTACTGGAGTTGGTTTTTTCATAAACATGGTGAGCTTTGTCTGAATTGTATGTTTCTTTTTTTCTTCATAAATTTCATGATATGGACGAAACACATCGTGCGCCATCCGTTCAATCCTTGCAAATTGTTTGATGTTTGGGGCCATTGCTTCGAAACATATAAGAAGTTTATTCAGTAAAGATAAACCGACTGATAATCCCTTAGTGGTGAACTTTCTTTCTGACTCCTCCTCCTCTTTCTCTGCTTCTCTTCTTTCTTCTTCCGCCACTCATTCTTCTTCCAGTTCGATTAGCTCTTCATTTGTAAGTTCTCCAGATTCTTTGTCTAGCAACTCTTTGACATCTTCCATTTCACATTCCAAAGAAAGATCTTTAGCGAGTTTTACTATTTTTTCCCAAATTGTTTCAAGTTCATGTTCACTGTCAAATTCATCAAAATCATTAACATAGCACTTAACACAATTTTTCCAGATGCCATTCATGCACTTTGTAGTCACAGCCTCCCAGGCGGTAGCGATATTCTTGATACACATCAAAATGTTGTAGTGTTTCTAAAAATCTCGCAATGTTAGTTCTTAGTCAGCATCTATAGCGGATATTGCTTGAGCGAAGGTGGTTCGAAGAAAGTTGGCCTATAATGTAGCTATCAAACCTTGGCCCATAGGCTGGATGAGTGGAGTCGTGTTTGGTGGAAAAAAAACCAAATTTTACATCTGGATGGAGATTGCCTAGATGTGGTGGGTGACCAGGCGCATTATCGAGTAGCAATAAAATCTTGAAAGGAATATCTTTCTCCAAACAATATTCTCGAACTTGAGGAATAAAACAGTTCATAAAGCAGTCTTCAAACAATCCTTGTGTCATCCATGCTTTACGTTGAGAACGAAAGTAGATGGGCAGTGTGTGCCTGTTAACATTCTTGAACGCACGCAGGTTGTCTGAGTGATAAATTAAGCTTCAGCTTAAACCCTGCGATGTTCCTGCCAAGCAGCAGAGTTAGCCTATCCTTAAATGCTTTAAATCCCAGCATGCTTTTGGCCTCTTTGTGAATATAAGTGCGTGCTGGCATCTGTTTCCAAAATAATCCTGTTTCATCAACATTGAAAATGTGTTCTGCTAGATATCCCTCATCTGTAATTAATTCATCCAGACTATCAACAAACTTACGTGCTCCTTCCTCATCCGCACTCGCTGCTTCTCCAGTCACTCAAACACTATGCATTTGGAATCTTTTCTTGAATCTCTGGAACCTGCCAGTGCTTGCTACAAATTCTTGACTGTAATCTTATCCAGCACGCTCCTTCAGAGTCTGAAATAGACTTCTTGCCTTCATCTGCACAGTAAAAAGACTTAATGTTGTCCGTTTTTGAATTTGATATTCCATCCAAATATATAGCAATTTCTCCATTTCGTGGATGGGCCCACTTCATTGCTTTGTTATGACTGTTGATCGCATGGGTGCAGAACCTTTCACAGCTTCACGAATTCTATCTTTCAAAATCATCGACACAGTCGAGTGTGATAACTTCGTATCACGTGCGATCACATTCACTTTCTTTACTCCTTTGTACTGCTTAATTACCTTCATTTTCGTGTCGAGATCGATGGCCTTTCTTTCCTTCTTGGCAGGCTGAGGCATAGACAAAGACAATTTCCTCTTGGTAGACATCTTGGGAGGGGTTTGATGAAAAATATCCAAGATGCAAAACACAAATTGCTGTACCGAGTCTGGGATAACAGTTGAAATGGTGCACGCGGAGATGGTAGTGCTGCCGGAAGCTGGTCCGCACTGTCGTACGCCCAGCTGGGCAACGTTTGCGCTGCCAGACATGGAGCAGTCGTGGCTAGCGATCATGGTCGTAAAGTCGAATGGTCGTAAGTTGTATAGGTCGTAAGTCGATCAATACCTGTATATGGGTAATCAGAGAGTTCATCAGGACTGATCAGTCATGGAAGTCTATGTATAAGACTTGTGTAAGAGGTCAGGATTTTGTCCCAAAAATAACAGGGAAATCACCAAAGATTTATAAATAGGAAGTAACTATATTTACCCATTCATTCAAGCATTCATTCATACACCAAATATTGCTATTTGTTATATTAAGTTTTGTGCTAGTTTTTGGGTAACAAAAGATGAAAAAAGACATAGATCCCATCCTGGTTAGGTTTGGAATTTCACATATAATATGGGCTTTTCAGTTATTCCAAGTGGAATATTCCTAATTCTCTAGGCTTTGGATTTGGATTTTTCCTTTGTAAAATTGAAATATTAGACAAAATTGCTAAGGGTCATTCCTGGGAAAGTTTTACAAGTTCCAGAGAATAAAGGTAGAGTATGCTTTACACTGGAGACTTTATAATATAGTGCTTAGAAGTAAGTGCTGTACATGGACACAGGGAGGGGAGCACTACACACTGGGGTCAGTGGGGGGGAAATAGGGGAGGGACGGTGGGGGGTGGGAAGCTGGGGAGAGATAGCAAGGGGAGAAATGCCAGATGTAGGTGATGGGGAGGAAGGCAGCAAATCACACTGCCACGTGTGTTCCTATGCAACAATTTTGCATGTTCTTCACATGTACCCCAAAACCTAAAATGCAATAAAATAAATAAATGGGAAAAAAAAAAAAAAAAAGAAGTGCTGTAAAGTTAGAAAGACTATGGGTCAAAGTCAAGCTTCGTTGCTAATCATTTACCACTAATTATATTTCACCAAATTATTTAACTTTTCTAAACTCCAGTAACCTCATTTATAAAGCAAGACTGTCAATACACACCTTGAGGGGATGTTATAAGCATTCAATATTAAAATAATATGAGTCCCTTAGAGCAAAGCTTAGTACATATAAAATACTCAATGCATAAATGGCAGACATAGAGCTTATATATATATTAATTCAGTATATACTATATATATATAAATAATATATGTGAATCCTATATGTGTATCATTTATAGACATATATAGGGATATATCATGTGTGTGTACATATGCTATACACATACAGTTCATCACATATGTATATGAACATTCAGATATATTAACCAGTGTTTGGGTTAGATTATTGTGTTAGTCCATTTTCACACTGCTGATAAAGACATACCTGAGACTGGGTAGAAAAACAGATTTAATGGACTTACAGTTCCACATGGCAAAAGAGGCCTCAAAATCATGGCAGAAGGTGAAAGGCACTTCTTACGTAGCAGCAGCAAGAGAGAAACTAAGAGGGAAGTGGAAGCAGAAGCCATCTTGTGAGACTTATTCACTACCACAAGAACAGTATGGGGGAAACTGCCCCCATGATTCAATTATCTCCCATTGGGTACCTCCCACAAAATGTGGGAATTATGGGAGTACAATTTAAGATGAGATTTGGATGGGAACGCAGAGCCAAAACATCACTTATTAATGTTTATATTTTAAAAAGTAATGTACACATAATTACATCTTCTAATACTTCTGATATGCACCAAGAAACCAAAATCACCCTCAGAAAGTATAACTTGTTTTCCTCAAAGGATATCTTTGTCATATCTGGCTATATATAAAGAAATGTCTTGTAATAATTTATAAATGTCTGATTACTCAACAAGCACATTGCAAATATTCCATATTTGGGAACTGGATTTGCTCAATGTATGCCTAAATTAATATTTTAACATAATTTAATATAAATGGTAATCTAATAAATACAAATCCAAGCCAAACATTAACTAATTTATGCAACTTGACTTGATGAAGAAATGGGTTGTGATTGCTTAGTACACATGAAATATTTATGCATCATGCTACTTGGAGAAATTAAAGCATTCTGTGCTTCTGGTCTGTCCCCTCAACTAAAGATGTAATAACACTGTATATGTTGAAGTCACTAGGGAAGAGATAGCTCAACTCTATCTTGTACTCCCTGCCACTTGGCCACAGATGCCCTCCCCACCTAGCCAATATGAGCCCTAACTTCAAATTACATCAGCAACTACTTGATATTACCCCAGACACTAGATTGTCTTGTTACAGGAAATCAGAATAGCTAGGGCTTTCTCATGATCTTAACATACCAAGGAGAAAACAAAGAGGACCCTTGTACCTACTGATAATGAAGTAGCTTTTACTATAGGGCATGATTTCATGCATATTTATTATTTGAATAGGTTTGCCTACAGCAAAAACTTATTAGACAATGATTACACATTTAGGCAAGGCACTATACCAAGAATGTGAGATAGAGATGATTCAATCATGTAGTCAAACTGGTATCATGTGCCTGTAACTTGCAAGGCAATGAAAACACAGGCTGAGTAGTTGCTTCTGCAATGCATCCTTAACTCATGAGTGTAAATGATGCAATCTGAAGACCTAAAATTTAACAGAAGGTGGAAGTGTGCTAGGAACAAAATTATGTATTAAAACCTAGTCCAATGTTGACTTAGGAACACAGAAGCAACCCCTGACTCATGCCCCAGACTGGCAGGAGATCCTGCAATAGAAGAATTCCTTCAATTGGAGGAACACATTACTGATATTTGGCTCATCACTGGGTTTTTTACTTAGCTGAATGAGGTGAGAGAGGAATTGCAAGAAAATAAAAATTAAAATGGTGGTTTTATTTACTGGTTATAAAGGAAAGGAAAAGCACAGTCACTAAGAAAAAATTGGGGAAAAAATGAATTCTCAGGTAGATATTTTGACAAGATTTGGCCGTGTGTTTTTTAAAAAGTAATGTACACATAATTACATCTTCTAGTACTTCTGATGATGAAACCCACAAAATCTGCAGTAAATTTTACCTTACTTAATGATACTTCCTTTTGTAAGCATTAGTGCTAATAGCTGATACATATCAAGTCCTCCTTTTTTTCAGGTGAAGATAATAAAAATATTTTATCTCAGAAACATATTTCTTTGACATATTTTGAAATAATTGCCACAGAGCCAGCAGACTGCAGTGGCCCTGCAAAGCTGTCTTTTGTGGGGGCAATTTACATCTGTAGAGAATCACCAGGAATACTGCCAGATCTTTCTTTTCTAGGCTTTCTCCTGATCTGGGACCACATTCTTTCTATAACTTCAAGATGGTATATAAGGTTCTGTATCTTACTGGGAGTTTGGGTCTTCATTCTAAAGGCTCTCATGTATTTATGTTAAATAAATTTGTATGCCTTTTCTCCTATTAATCAATCTGCCTCATGTCAGTGATTGTTCAGTGAGCTTTTAGAGGGCCTTAGCCCCCACACAGGCATATTGAGGACTAAATTTTCTGACCTCTTTGTATTTGGCTAAGACCATGTATTAGTTTCCTAGGGCTGCTGTAACATTGGACCACAAGCTGTGTGTCTTAAAACAAGAGACATGTTTGATCTCCCAGCTCTGGGGGCTATGTATAATTAAGGTGCCCGCAGGCTGTGCTCCCTCTGGAACATATGGGGAAAAATGCTTTCTTACCTCTTCCTAGCTTCTGATATTTGAATGGCACTGGAATGCCTTTGACTGGTACTGGAATGCAAGGAATCCTTGGCTTGCAGCTACAGCTCTGCAATCTGTTCCTCTATCATTATACGGCATTCTCCCTCCATGAGTCTGTGCCTGTGTTTTCTCCTCTTCTTATGAGAACCCCATTCTTACTGGATTACGGCCTACTCTACAGGAGAATGACCTCCTTTTAACTTGATTACACCTGCAAAGACCCTACTTCCACATAAGATCAAATGTATAGGTGCTGAGGGTTAGGACAGCCACATATCATTTAGGTAAACACAATTCAACTCATTAACAAACCACTTGCAACATACATGGTTCTGGCTAACAAATGTGAGCAGAAGTAACATGTGTCTTTTCCAGGCTATAGGACTCAAATACTGGTGCAAGACCTAATTCAGGCTTTTCTCTGCATGTTTCCTTCCAATATTCCCAGTGGTGACTATTCTGTCAGCATCAGTTGTGTAGTGAAAACAGCATGGAGCTAATTTCTAGTAGACATAGAGTATGAGTAAATCATATATCTGTACTGTCTGAAGCCAGTGCAATTTGGAGGTTGTTTGTTACTAGAGCATAATTTGGCCTATCTGACTGATATACTTCTAGTGTAGGAGTCTTGGCTTGAGGAGGAAATGAAGTGACAGCAAAACCTGCCCAAAGAAGCTCAGAGACATTCAGGTCAATCTAATTAAAAGGCACTAAAATTTGAACAGGGGAGGTATAAGCAGAAGAATCCCTGGGGAAATTTCAAGTTAAAGATCTGAGTGGAATTAGTAAAAGAGCCAGTGCAGTATGAGATTTAGTTTCTGTTTTGTTTTGTTTCTAATGAAAAGAAGACCCTTGTATTGAGTTTATACAGTGAGCTGAGCTCATTTAATCCTCACAATAACCCCATGAAGCAAGCACTTCTTATGGATACTGATACAGGAGTTAAGAAGGAATTACTTAGGCAGATAGCAAGGGCATGGGAGTCCTCCATAAGGCTTTTCTTTTTAATGAGAAGCAGCCCCAAATCATTTTCTAACAAATAGCTGGGAGCTTGAACGGGTGAATGCCAGCAGGAACTAAGGACTAGATATTTTCAAAAAGGCAGCTCCATCTTCCCTTCTCTGCCAGCCACGTATACTGTAAGGAGCAGACAAGATGGCACCCATCAACTGGAAAGCCTATTTGCATAACGAGATTAAGGTGGATGACCAGCCTTTCCTACATGCTGTGTAAACGTCATACCTGATCAAATCAATCTATGAGCCCTATGTCAACCAAACACTCACACTGGGCTATAAAATGGTGCATTCACCACCAGCCAGTCTTTTCTGCTCAGAGACCCCTTCCTCTTTACAGGAAGCTGTTTCTCTTTCTCTTCTCTTCCACCTATTACACCTCTGTTCCTAAATCCCTTGTGTGTGTTCGTGTCCTAAATTTTCCTAGCACATGACAATGAACCCCAAGTTTATACCCCAGACAACTTAACCACTTCAACACAACTCTTCCAACCTTGATCCTGATAGACGTAGTTTCTGCATCTTAGTAATTTATCAAGAGCAGACAGATGGTCAGGTAATGCAAACAGTAGAAAGAGTGTTAAAGAACTAAGAAAGGGGCGAGAAGGACTCCAGTATAGTAGGAAAAAAAAAGATTAATCCCAGCAGGTGGTGGGAAATCCGGTATATTATCCAAAAAGAACAAGATGTACACAGAAGCTTTAAGCATGAATAGAATGTTTGCAAATGGTGAAGAAAAGGTGCCAGTGGAATTCAGGGAGGACAGATTGACATAGCAAAACACAATAGTGAGAAAACACAGGGAATATATCAGAATCAAAGAATATCTGTGTATTTTTAACTATCATTATAAAGCTTTTATCAGACATCAAGTCACTTTAGAGAAGCTTTATTGGCAGTAGAGAGACTAGTTGGGTTCTGTGAGAGTTTAGATATACTTGGGGAGGGGCAGAGCAAGATGACAGGATAGAAGTCTCCCCTGATTGCTCCCCCCACAAGGACACCAATTTAACATCTATTACACACACTAAAAGGTGGGGAAGAGGTAGGAGAAACAATCTTAAATCACCAGTGAAATCACCACCCCTCTCCCATCCCCTGGCAGCAGCAGCATGGTGTGGAAAGCATTTCAGCATATTGGAGAGAGAGAATGAGCACAGAAACCATGAGGCATTGAACTCAGTGCTGACCTATTATAGCAGAAAACCAAACAAAACCAAAATCAGCTGACACCCACCAACAAAGGGAGCATTTAAGCCAGCCCCAGCCAGAGGGGAATCGTCTATCTCAGTGGTCCAAATTTGAGTTCCTGCAAGCCTCACCATCATGGGATAAAGTGCTCTGGGACTCTACATAAAATTGAAAGGCAATCTAGGCTACAAGAACTGCAATTCCTAGATGACTTCTGGTGCTGAACTTGGCCGAGAGCCAGTGGACTGGGAGGGCACACACATCCTACTGAGACACCAGCTGAGACAGCAGAGAAAGTGCTGGCATCGCCCCTCCCCTAAACCCAGGCAGCACAGCTTGTGGCTTCCAAAGAGATCTCTTCCCCCCATTTGAGGAGAAGAGAGAGAAGAGTGGGGAGGACTTTTTGTCTTGCGTCTTGGATATGAGCTCAGCCACAGTGTGTGCCAGTCAGTCATGAGACCCCCTTTCCAAGTCTTAGCTCCCAGATGACAATTCTAGACACACCCTTGGCCATAAAGGAACCTACTTCCTTGAAGGGAAGGACCCAGTCCTGGCAAGATTCATCCCCCACTAACTGAGGATCCTTTAGTCCCTGAGTTTCCAAAAGCAGTGATACCCCAGTTCCATGTTGAGGGCCTTGATTGAGATCTGAGACTTGCTGGCTTCAGGTATCAGCTGGGTACAGGGGAGTAAAGCACCAAGTAGGCTCTTGGGTTCTCAATACCAGGTCTTGGCTCTTGGATGGCATTTCTGGACCTGCCCTGGACCAGGGCCAACTGCCTTTAAGGGTGAGTCCGAGGCCAGGCAGCATTCGCCACAAGCTGACTGAAGAGCCCTTGGGCCTTAAGAGGACATCAGCAATAGTCTGGCATGGGTCAATACTCTTCATGGGTCTGTGGTGGTAGTGACCACAGGTGAAAGTCCTCTGCCTTGGAAAGGAAGAGAAGAGTAGGACAAAAAGGCTTGTGCTTTGAGAGCCAGCTTAAAGAAGAGGTAGAGAAAAAGGTAAGCATAGAAAGTTTATTCAAAGAAATAACAGAGAATTTCCCAAACCTACAGAATGATGCCAATATCCAGGAAAGACTTTCAGAGGAAAGTCTTTCAATTTTTCCCTATTAAGTATGATATTAGCTGTGGGTCTGTTATATATGGCTTTTCTTTTTAAATATATGCACTTAATGATAATTATTTTTTCCTCACTATTGCTGTAGCTGTCTGCAAGAAGTTTTTACATATAGTATTTTAATTTTTATTCAGGTTAATGAATTTTTAAATTTTCCTTTAGATTTCCCTTTTGACTAACAGCTTATGTGAAAGTATATTGTTTATCTGTATGTTTATCTACCCATCCATTATCTATCATCTATCTTTTCCTATAATTTATCACAATCTGCTGATACCATCACTTTACCAGTTTGAGTAATGTGTTGAAACATTACCTCCCTTTTTGTCCATTGGGTATTTTCCAGTTATCTTCTGCTATTGATTTCTATTGTATTCCATTGTGGCTGGAGAATACATTTTGTATGATCTCACTTCTTCTAAATTTGTTTTGTGGCCCAGGATGTGATTTATTTTAGTATGTGTTCTATGGAAACTGGAAAATAATGTGTTTTATGCTCCAGTTGGGTGGAATGTTCTATAAACGTCAATTAGATTCTGTCATTTGATTGTGTTTTTGAATCTACTATACTTTGATACTTTTCTGTCTAGTTCTATCCATTGTTGAAAGAGAGGTGTTAAATTATCCAACTATATTTTTGAATTTATTTCTCTTTTTAATTCTATTAGCTTTTGCTTTACATAATTTGCAGTTCTGTTGTCCATATACTTTAGGATTGCTATGTTTTCTTGCTGAATTGAACTTTTCATCATATAATGTCCCTCTCTGTCTATGATAATTTTCTTTGCTCTAAAGTCTACTTTATGTGATATTGATATAGTTACTTAAGTCATTTTTGCTTAAAGTTTGTAGATTTTTATTCTTTTAATATTTATATCTGAAGTGAATTTCTTGTAAATGGCATATGAGTTATGTTTTAACCCACTCTGCCAATCTCTTTGAATTGATGTATTTAATATAATTAACATTTTGTAATTACTTATAGGTCTTATTACTGAGATTTTTGTTTTCTGTTTTTTACATCAGTTTTTCAAGTTTATAATTTCTTCTTGCTTTTCTATAGTTATTTAAATACTTCTTAGAATTCCATTTTGATATGTCGTGTTTTTGAGTGTTTGTAAAGCTTTTTAAGTGGTTACTCTAGGTATAAATATTTCTTCCACATATATTGAGACCTGTATCAGAGAGTTTTATAATTTTTGCTTCTACTATTAAGCATAACTTTAGAGAACTCCAGAGTAAAGTGCAGTCCATTGTATTTGCCCATATTTTTGCCTACTGTGTTCTTTTTTCTTACTTGATGTTTAAGATTCATTGTTTTATCATTTTCTTCCTGTTTAGAGAATTTTCTTTAGCTATTCTTTTATGGCATGTCTGTTGCTGACAAATTCTGTTTTTCTACATCAGAATGTCTTGAGTTTCCCTTCACTTTTGAAGTGTATTTTCCTTAAACATATGATATGATTTAACAATCCTTTCCTTTCACTTGACAAATATTGTTAAATTTTCTTCTGATTTCCATAGTTTCTGGTAAGAAATATACAGTCATTCAAATTCCCCCTCCATGGGTAAGATGTTATCCTTATCGCCCTGATTTCATTATTTTTCTCTGTTTTAAAGTTTCAGAAGCTTTATTGTAGTGGCTCTTGGCAGGTATTTTTGTGTGTTTATTTTGTCTCTGATTTCCTTAGCTTCTTGAATCTGTAGATTTATGCATTTTAACAAATTTAGCATGAGGTCATGATTTCTTTGAACTCTTTTCAGACACACCTCCTTTTTCCTTTTCTTTCAGAACTCTAATGACATAATATTAAATCTTTTGTTATAGCCATACAGGTCCTTCAAGTTCTGATCTTTAAAATAATATACATTATATTTTCTGTCTATTATTCAGATTAGGTAACTTCTGTTGTTTTGTGTGTATGTTTACTGGTTCTTCTGTAGCCACTATTCTTTCGTTGATTCCATTTATTGTATATTTGATTTATTTATTTATTTGAAAAATGGAATCTCTGTCACCCAGGCTGCAGTACAGTGGCATGATCTTGGCTCACTGTAACCGCCACCTCCTGGGTTCAAGCACTTCTCTGCTTCAGCCTCCTGAGTAGCTGGGATTGCAGGTGCCCACCACCATGTGCAGCTAATTCTTTTTATATTTTTAGTAGAGATAGGGTTTCATCATCTTGACCAGTCTGGTCTTGAACTCCTGACCTTGTGATCCACCCACCTTATCCTCCCAAAGCGCTGGGATTACAGTGTGAGCCGCCACAGCCAGCATCTTGTATATTTTATTTTAGTTATTATATTTTTTAGTTCTAGAATTTCCACTTGGTTATTCTTTGTCTTCTATTTATTTGCTTAACACTTGCATTTTTTCACTATTTAAGTATGTTTGCAATTTCTACTTCAGTCAATTTTCTATGATATCTGCTGCAAAATCTATGTCAGATAATTGTACCTCTCTGTAATCTTGGTGTTTGCATCTATTGACTGTGTTTTTCTTTTATTCAGCTTGAGATCTTCCTGGTTTTCAATGTGATAAGTGATTTTTGTTAAAACCTGGACATATTTGGCAGTTATATTATGAAACTTTAATGTTATTTAAAGCTTCTGTTTTAGCTGGTATCTTAGCTTGGGCTGCTGTAACAAAGACACTGTAAAAATGTATTTCTCATATTCTGAAGGCTGGGAAGTCCTAGATAAAAGCTCTGGCACATTTGGTGTCTGGTGAAGGCCCATCTCCTGGTTCATAGATGACCATCTTCTTGCTGGGTCCTCACTTGGCAGTTGAAGAAGCAAGCTCTTTCAGGACTTTTATAAGGACACTAATTCCATTCATGAGGAATCTACCCTCATGGTTTCATCTAGACCTAATTACCTCTCAAGGACCCATCTCATAATATCATTACAGTAGAGGTTAAGGTTTCAATGTATGAACTTTTGGGGAGACACACGCATTTATAACATCTAGATTCCTTTTATACTGCTTTAGCCATCTCATAACTTCCAAGTCCAGATTCCCATGTGGCCTCTATTGATAGTCAAAGAGGGGAAGTTTCTCATTACTATTGTACAGTGGTGAAAGTTCTGACTCTCTACCAGGCCTCCATCATACCTAAAATATTTTTATTATTTAAGATTGATGCTAAAATTTGAGAGCATATTCCCTAGATTTCATTATAGTTTTGGGCCCAGAGATGGTTTGATGAGGGAGGGGAAAGGGATGTCAAACAATGCACCCCATTTCTTCAACGCATTGGTTAAAGTATTTTTACCTTAATCATGCTTGGCTATGTGGCCTGAGAGCAAGCTGACGGAGAATAGTAGATGGAGAGGGAGAAACTGATAAGAGAGGACAAAGACATAATGATGATTAATTAATGGACTAAGTTCCTGCAGTATATGTCCATAGGGTGGAGGCATGATTTATGTATTGTATGGCAGCAAGCATAAAGGCAAGGAATAGGAATTACTAAGAAAAGCTTAAATTTCTAGACTCAGGGATTTAGGCTTCTTTAGAAGGGAACTAATATTTTACAGTTTTATTATCCTTTTATTTTCAGTGACATCAGTAAGTCAGGTTTTATAGGCTCACCTTACAGGTAAGCATCCTGGGCTCAATGAGTTTAAATGGCTTGTCTGAAGTCACCCAATTCATTAATAGCACCAAGAAAGCAGGTAATATATTTTTTGAGTGGATGAATGAGTCATCCCGACATTTCTGATCTCTTGACTTCCAGAAGTCTGACAGATGTCATAGTTCCATCCAGAGAATCTGGAGGAATTCTTTTCTGCCAGAATCGTAGAAGTTTTCCCACATTTTATAAACAACACTTGGAAGACCTTGACGAATACAATGGTCTAATGCAAAAATATTTAGTAGTGCTGTCTCCTCTTCTGTAGACATTTACACTTATTTTATAAGGACTTTGACATTTAGAAACATCACAAACATTCTCTAAGTTAGCATTAATGTGAAACCGGTGAATTTAATCGGTAACCAAATACCCAAATACAGACAATTGCAGAGGGTCAGACCAGGGTAAAATGCATCACCATCCCTGGATCCATTTCCAGGGGAAGCAGCTTCTGTGTAGTAAATTTTCCAAGTTGAAAGGGCTGAGATATTGGGGTCTTGAAAGATCATGTATTACAAAATTCATCAGATAAATACTCTTTATTTCACTATTACCTGTACTTTTGGGGAACATTTAAAGTAAGCAATTTTGATGAAGTCTTCCAGTTAATGGCATACTCCACTTCAGAAGAAAGACCCAGGGTTATAAGCATGGAGCTCAGGATAAAGAAAGCATAAGGTGTAGTGTTTTGACTTACTAATCTCCAGTGATCCTTACCTCAATTCTATCTTGTCCATGTTCTCTCTTGGTCATTGTCATGGCCAAAGTCTCCTTAAATCTGGAACTCCAAATTCCACTTGCTATCCTTTACTTTTAGTTTCCTCTCTCTCTTTTATCCTCTACCTATCCTTTAAACCTCCAGACTCTGAGATCTTCTGTTGTTTTTCAGTTATCACCCTGCTACATGCTTCACATTCCTTGCTATCCAGCTTAGCTCAATAGAGTTATTGTGACCCAGCAGTTCACTAATGTTTTCATAAATAGCCTTTCATTACTCTCTTGTCTTTACTGTAAAGCCCAACCCTGTGCCAATTTAACCTCTCAGTGTCTCATTTCAATATCTAGACAGCTGAATTCTGATAGAGAAATCATGCGGTATGGTTTGGCTCTGTGTCACCATCCAAACCTCATCTCATACTGTAATCCCCGTGTGTTGAGGGAGGGACGTGTAACCCCCTTGAGTGGAGGGAGGGGGGTGACTGGATCACGGGGACAGTCCCCCATGCTATTCTTGTGATAGTGAGTGAGTTCTCATGAGATCTGATGGCTTAGTACATGTTTGCAAGTTCCTCCTTTATTCTTCTCTCTCCTGCTACTTTTCGAGGAAGATGCCTGGTTCCCCTTCTGCCATGGTGGTAAGTTTCTGAGGCTTCCCCAGCCATGTAGAACTGAGTTGATTAAACCTTTTTCTTTCACCCAGTCTCAGGTATTCTTTATAGCAGTGTGAAAATGGACGAATATACTGAGATACCATGGATATTTGGTATCGTTTCAAATTTGGGGTCTCAACTGGCCTTTGGTGCCTTAGGCCAATTCTTCTGCATTTCTCCACAGTTAACACAATGTTCCATTCCTGTAGCAGCTATTTAAAAATTTCACTTCTTTATTCAAACCTCAGACTTACCACCACTGATTTTTTTTTTTGTTTGTATTATTGTACTTTAAGTTCTGGGGTACATGTGCAGATCTTGTAGGATTGTTGCATAGGTACACACATGCCATGGTGGTTTGCTGTCTCCATCCTTCCATCACCTACATCAGGCATTTCTCCCAGTGTTATCCCTTCCCAACCTCCCCACCCCACACTATCCCTCCCCTAGCCCTCCATCCGCCAACATACCTATGTGTTATGTTACCCTTCCTGTGCCCATGTGTTCTCATTATTCAACACCTGCCTATGAGTGAGAACATGTGTTGTTTGGTTTTCTGTTCTTGTGTCACTTTGCTGAGAATGATGATTTCCATGTTCATCCATGTCCCTACAAAGGACAAAGCTCATTGTTTTTTTATGGCTGCATAGTATTCCCCACTGTTCTTATTTTCAATAGCTGATTGCACACTCAATTGAAAAATAAAGGCCGAAGGTGAGATTTCAAGCAGTTTAATTTTCTGACAGTCATATATTTATCTCTTTGTGTATATCCATATTCTCTTCTCATCTTTCCTATCTTAGTGCATATGATGCAACTTCCTCGGATTCAGGTATTCCTATTAAAATACATGCCAGATCTTATGCCCTCCTACTTCCTTAGGAATCTCATAAATTATGTCAAATGCCACCTTTTTGGTTTGTATATTATGACTCTCTTTTCCTTTTAAATAGAAGGGTGCACATATTAAAAAATTAGCAAGCCAACAGACAACCACAACCCCAAAATGTACCCTCTCAAGACTATTTAAATTCTTATTTTCCTTTTTTAGCTAATATCTTGACAAATCAGCCCACACTTAATGTCATCTTCTTTTTCTTTTTTAACTTTCTGTCTGTGGATTTACCAACTATAATCTGGCTTCTGTTTCTACTGTATCACTGAACCACTCTTTATAAGATCATGTGACCCTAGTATTGATCCCCAAACATTTGATTCTTTTTTGTCTTTAACTCTCTGTATCATGTGGAATTATATGTGCTTAATTAATTAATTAAATTAATTAATTTATGAATAGGTAATACATTTACATAATTAAATGTTCAAAAGTGCTACAAGGGAAGACAATGAAAAATTCTTTTTACCATCCCTGTCTTCAGTTGTGTTTTATTCCTGGAGATATCCCAGTGCTATCAGTTTCATCAGTAGTTTTTATATGCATGAGCACACATGCATCCTTATAAATATATGCACCTAAGTGCATATACAATTTCACATATATCTTTCCTAACTTCTTAAAAACAGAAGTAAACATTTGTTAACTTACCACTATACAGTTGATGAAAGATAATGTACATCAGTAATTTTAACAGATATTTAAGAAACAACCAAGGACATTGTCCAGTTTATAATGCAACCAACCAGCAATTTAGGGTTACCTATTGCTTCTCACTGCTGCTAATACAGTGTTAGCAAAATTTTAAATTTTGCTCATGTGACAGTCAAACATTCCATCTCAGGTATTTTTAATTTTCTTTCATTACATGAGAGAGATGAAACATTTTTTCATATGTTTAACTGCAAATTGTATTTTTCTTGTTGAATATATGTATCTTTTTTGTATGAGTCTGTTAAGTTGTTAATATTTTCCCCGTTAGTTTGCAGGAGATCTTCAGGGAAATTAGATGCTTCTCTGTTATGTGAATTCCCAAGCAGTACTTTTTCCTCACAATAGCAAATCCTTCCTTGGATCCTTCCTCTTCATCATAATCTGAAGCCCATTCTCTTTTAAATTTCCTACTCCAATATAGCTCTCTTCTTCCCAGGACCCCTTGTGGGCTCCTTCACCTTTGCGTATTGGCATTTCCCAGATCTTCATGTACAGCTCTCTCTCTTCTTATTCCATATATATATATGGAAATATATATATATAGGAATGGACATATTAATCATATTGTTTTATGTGGCGTCAATACTCGTTTATATGATGACACATTTGGATAAATTTCTCTAGACAGACCTCCTTGCTAAACTTTAGAATTACATCACCAACTTTCTACTGGATAGCTTGTTATCTTCATGATATATTTTCTAGACATCTAAAACCCAACTGGTTCATGAGAGAACTTCTCATTCTCAGCTCCCTTGTCTCCTTCAATACTCCAATAACTACGCCACAAACTTGCTAACCTCTTGTATATCAAATCAATGTGAGTATCATTAATATTAACCAGTTACTTTAACTAGAAATCTGAGTCTGCTCAGATGTCTCCTTCCCTTCTTTCCCTAGATTCTAAGTCTTCAGGTCTGACTGATTTAGATGTGAAATCTATCTTATTAATTCCTCCTCTCTACTCCCCAACCCTTTCCTTACTTAAAGTCCTCAACACTTTTTACTCTGATTAGTAACAACTTGGCTGCTCACGTCTCTCCCCAGCCCCTTGATTCATATTCTACAAGGAGGCTGCTGGGATGAGCTTCCCCAAATCTGCTTCATCACTCTCTTGCTGAAGACTTTATCATGGATTTCCACGTATTTTAAAGTAAAAATTCTTATTGTAGCTTATAGAGCTGTCATGGTAAGTGGAAAAATGGCCCCTAAAGAGATCTACACTGAACACTTGCAAACTTTGAATGTTATATGGCAGAAAGATCTTTGAGAGTGTGATTAAGGTAGGATCTTGAGATGGAGAGAGGATCCTAGATTATACAGGTAGGCCCTAAATGTAATAACTCGTGTCCATATAATAGGCAGTCAGAGGGAGATTTGACTGTAGAAGAGGAGAAGACAATGTGATGACAGAAAGCAGGGATCAGAGTGATAGTGCCAAGGAGCACCAGCATCCTTAGAAGCTGGCAGAAGCAAGAAGTGGACTATACCCTGGATCCTCCAGGAGGAACCAAGCTCTACTCACACCTTGATTTTAGCCCTGTAAGACTCATTTTGGACGTCTGGCCCCCAGAACTGTTAGAGAGTTAAGTTTTTATATTTTTAAGCTTCTAAATTTGTGGTAATTTGTTACTGCAGAAACTGGAAACTAGAACAGTTCTTTTTGCTCTTAGCTTTTGGTCCTTTCTTCCATAAATCAGTCCAGCCATAGTGAATTTCTTTTGTATTCATGAATACATAATGATCTTCTAAGTCTTCATTCTTTTTTTAAGAGATGGGGTCTCCTTGGGTTGCACAGGCTGGTCTCAAATCCCTGGCTTCAAGTGACCCTCCCTCTCTGCCTCCCAAGTGCTGGAATTACAGGTGTGAGCCAACATGGCCAGCCTTAAGTCTTCATTCATTCGTGCATAAAATCACTTCTATTGAAGGCTTTCTCTGTTTTTATCCAAGTAAATATCACTTTAATTTAACTCTAAACCCAATCGGACTTCAATTTCCCAAATCTATGTTCCCAGTGAGGCATAAACCTTAATTACTGACTTTTTACTTCTCCATTGTATTGTAATTACTATCTCCATTGTATGGTAATTACTGACTTACCTCTCTGTCTCCTTTATTGGCCTCAGAGCTCCTCAAGAGTGGATAGCACTCTTGGTCCTTTCTGGTTTTGTGACCTCTTTACCCAGTGCAGTGCTTTGGCACATATCTGACTCTTAGTTAATGTTTATTAAGTAAAGAAATAAAATAGAATGGACCTGGGCATATTCTAATGCTATTTTTTATATCTACTGCAATCTTCCCATTTGCCTATATAGATAAGCTGGCTGTAAGGAAATGTCACCTTCCGCATGGACACACTCACCTATCTACTTGCTTCCCACGTTTGCAAGTGGTTTTACTGTCATGATATTTGTATAAAACAGGGGCAGTCTGTAGTCTGAAGTATTGGTGATCTACTAAAGAGTTGAATGTGCATTATTGGGTTGTGAGTGGAGTTAGGAAAGTATTGAGCCAGGAGACCCAAATTCTAGTTGTGAGTCTGCCACAGACCTACTGAGCTATTTACTTCTATGAAAATGGTGTCTTTGTTTTTGTGTAGCCTATTATTTAAATCCTGAGGTAGAATATAATTTCATCAAGATTTAAGATTTAATTAAAATTTATTCAATTTATTTAGCCATCCTAGATATCTGGATGAAATAAAATACTCACATATATTCCCTAATGACTTTAATATGGATAGCATAGTTTATCAGATATTATGCCAATTTCTTTCATTTCCCATAAAGCTTCATGTTCTACCTCCCCTTGCTTTCATGATTTTCGGAAGTTCTTTTCCTTTATACTTCTGGGGAATGTGGAGGAAAACTTTTTTTCATGGTTTCCTTGTTTTGCATTGCTCTCTCCCTTTTTCCTTTCTGGGTCCCTTTTGTTCTCCCCTCCCACACACATCCAAGGGAGAACTCATGTCTCAGAAGCCTTGAATTGCCTTTAATGTTCTCATATTGTGTATGCTGAGAGTACTGTGGTGTATTACTAGTGTTTTATTTCTTTTAAATGTCCACATCTATATTGTAGTATGTAGCCTCTAAGATTGTCCTCCACTTATTCTTGCCATTTGTTTTCATGCCTTTATATAGTCCTCTCACCTTGAGTGAACAAAAGAAATGAGATGCCACTTCTTTTGTTTTTTTTTAATTTTATGGGTTTTTTTTTTTTTTTTTTTTTTTGATAGAATCTCCCTCTGTTGTCCAGGCTGAGTGCAGTGGAGTGATCTTGGCTTACTGCCACCTCTGCCTCCCAAGTTCAAGCAATTCTCCTGCCTCAGCCTCCTGAGTAGCTGGGATTACAGGTGCCCACAACTATGCCGGGCTAATGTTTATATTTTTAGTAGACACAGGGTTTCACCATGTTGGTCAGGCTGGTCTAGAAACCCTGACCTTGTGATCCACCCACCTTGGCCTCCCAAAGTTCTGGGATTTCAGGCATGAGCCACAGCGCCTGGCCAATTTTAGGTTAAGTCCTAAGATACATGTGCAGAATGTGCAGGTTTGTTACATAGATATACATGTGCCATGGTGGTTTGCTGCACCTATCAGCTCGTCATCTAGATTTTAAGCCCTTCATACATTTGGTATTTGTCCTAATCCTAATGCTCTCCCTCCCCTTTTCCCCAATTCCCCTACAGGCCCCAGTGTGTGATATTTCTCTCCCTGTGTCCATGTTCTCATTGTTCACCTCCCACTTCTGAGTGAGAACATGTGCTGTTTGGTTTTCTGTTTCTGTGTTACTTTGCTGAGAATGATGGCTTCCAGCTTCCTCCATGTCCCTGAAAAGGACATGAACTCATTCTTTTTTATGGCTTTATAGTATTCCACGGTATATATGTGCCACGTTTTCTTTATCCAGTCTATCATTGATGGGCATTTGGGCTGGTTCCAAGTCTTTGCTATTGTAAATAGTGCTGCCATAAACATCTGTGTGCATGTGTCTTTATAGTGGAATGATTTATAATCCTTTGGGTACATACCCAGTAATGGGATTGCTGGGTCAAATGGCATTTCTGGTTCTAGATCCTTGAGGAAGCACTACACTGTCTTCCACAATGGTTGAACTAATTTACACTCCCACCAACAGTGTAAAAGCATTCCTGTTTCTCCACAGCCTTGCTAGCGTCTGTTGTTTCCTGATTTTTTCGTGGTCCCCATTCTAACTGGTGTGAGATGGTATTTCATTGTGTGCCACTTCTAAGATTAGGTTACAAGAAGACTGTGGCTTCCATCTTGCTTGGTCCGCTCTTTATCTTGCTAACAGGCTCCTCTTGCAGGAAGCCAGGTGTCGTGGCGTGAGCTGCCCTAAGAAGAAGGCCACATGACGAGGAACTGATGCTGTTGGCCAATAGCCAATGAGGACCTGAAGCCTGCTAACAGCATGAGAATGAACTTGGAAGTGCAGTCTCTTCCAGTCAGTCGTTGAGATGACTGAAGCCCAGGCATGACTCTTGATCCACAGAAACTGAGACAATAACTGCTGGTTGTTTTAAGCCACTAAGACTTCAAATAATTTACTATACAACAATGGAAAACTAAGATGCATATTTTACATGTGTGTATATTTTAATGCTTATAATGGGTGCAGTAATAGGGGTTTCTTGTTAAACCTGTTACCTAATCCAGTCTACTTTGTACTTTCACTCTTTCAAAGTCAGTGTTCTACATGAGGCAGAAACAGTCCTCAGTGGAGACGGAAGACTTAAGATCTACATATTATCCTGACACCAAGGTAGTCTTTGTTTCCCCAACTGAAAAATAGATTGTCAAAATTGGCTGTACATCGGATTCATCTGGGAAACTTTAAATATTATTGAATACTAGGTTCCACCCATAGAAATTCGGATTTAATTAACTTGGGTACTGACATTTAAAAAATCTGTCTAAGTGATTCTAATATGGAGCAAAGATTGAGAACCATTGCTGTAATCCAGTTGTTCTCAAAGTATGTTTCCCCAACCAGCAGCATTGGGATCATCTTGTGAACTTATTTATTTATTTATTTTTAAATTTTTTTATTTAGCTTTAGGTGCATACTCTGTCTGGCATTTCTCCCCATGTTATCCCTCCCACCCTCTCCTCCCTCCCTATCCCCTGCTGTCTCTCCCCTACCACCCCCCACAACTGCCCCCAGTGTCTGACACTCCCTTCCCTGAGTCCACGTGTTTTCATTGTTCAACATCCACCTATGAGTGAGAACATGTGGTGTTTGGCTTTCTGTTCTTGTGTCAGTTTGCTGAGAATGATGGTTTTCAGATCCATCCAAGTCCCTACAAAAGACACAAATTCATCATTTTTTATGGCTGCATAGTATTCCATGGTGTATATGTACAACATTTTCTTTGTCCAGTCTATCATTGGTGGGCATTTGGGTTGGTTCCAGGTCTTTGCTATTGTACACAGGGCTGCAATGAACATACATGTACATGTGTCTTTATAGCAGAACAATTTATAGTTCTTTGGGTATATGCCCAGTAATGGGATTGCTGGGTCAAATGGAATTTCTATTTCTAGATTCTTGAGAAATTGCCACACTGTCTTCCACAGTGGTTGAACTAATTTACACTCCCACCAACTGTGTAAGAATGTTCCTGTTTCTCCACATCCTCTCCAGCATCTGTTGTCTCCAGATTTTTTAGTGATCACCATTCTAACTGCTGTGAGATGATATCTCAGTGTGGTTTTGATTTGCATTTCTCTAATGACCAGTGATGATGAGCATTTTTTCATATGTTTGTTGGTCTCATATATGTCTTCTTACCTTATTATAATTGCAAAATCTCATGCTCCTCCTCAGATCTATCGAGTCAGAAACTCTGAGGTGGGGCTCAGCAACCGGTGTTTAACAAGGCTTCCAAGTGACTCTGATATATTCTGAAGTTTGAGGTTCACCTCTTAACCTAGATGATCATGTAGGATTCTTGAAGTTCAAAAGTGTATTTGTCTGTTTTCCTGCTCTGGGAACCCCACATCAATCTCTTTCACTCTGATCCCATTTGCTTAAAGTATATGGCCTATCACATTTCTACCTGTGTATTGCTGTTGCCCTAAATTTGAAGATCCAAGTCCCCTGAAAGCTGGGAATTTTCCTGATATAATAGTTGTTATCAATCTATTAACGAATGAGTCAACTTGGTTAATGTGGCAGGGCCGAGGTTTCCAGGAAACCTAGATCGGTATGAACCAAGTAAGAAGTGTTTGGGTACTTTTCCTCGGATACACCATTCCGACTTCACAGAAGACTCAGGTGTGCTTTGAGGAACCCAGAATATTCTGATAGAAAAATAAATAATATAAAATAAAATGAAATAAAGTTTGAAAGACAGAGGATATGAAAATAGAGGTAGACACTGGGACCAAAGGATTTGTCAGTTTGATATAAACTTATCAGATTCTTCCCAGTTTTCCTGCTTGCTCAGAGTTGATACTTGGTTTATTAATATAGAAAAGATAAGACAAAAATAGTCTAGGAAGAAACATCTATCCTGACTGTGACAGGAAAAGGGATGGTTCTGTTCATGATAGAGCCAGATTTTGATGAAACACCAGGTTGTGTAACTGCTATTTTCATCGGTTTAGTCAATCCCTTCACTTTGACCAGCTATATGAATTTACCTATTACATATTCGATCTCAAGAAGACATCTGCACTTTGATGATTACTGTTTTTTATTTTGTTTGTTTTTTGAGACGGAGTCTCACTCTGTTACCCAAGCTGGAGTGCAGGGGTGTGAGGCTCACTGCAATTTTCACCTCCTGGGTTCAAGTAATTCGGTCTCAGCTTCCCAAGTAGCTGGGATTACAGGCATGTGCCACCACACCTGGCTAATTTTTGTATTTTTAGTAGAGATGGAGTTTCGCCATGTTAACTAGACTGGATTTGAACTCCTGACCTCAGGTGATCTACCTACCTCGGCCTCCCAGAGTGCTGGGATTATAGTCATGAGCCACTGAACCCAGCTGATGCTACTGTTTTGCAAGCAGGTTTTCATAGTAGTAAAAGCAAATTAATATTTAAATTCCTTGAATTCAAGTGTGGGTTAAATTGACATTTTCGGAGAAGGGCTGTGCTACACACACACACACACACACACACACAAACGTCATCTGTAAACATTATATCAAAATTTAATGCACCATTTTTCAGGACTCTAAGTATTCTGGTGCCATCCTTTTGCATGTACATTTTATCTTATACATATATTTTTGAACATATTCATATATGTATTTTTTTTTATCACTCTTATTATGTTTATATTCATTACTTGACTCTCAAGAGACATGTAGCCAGGGTTGGCAAAATAGAAATCATAGCTTTTGTTATCTAGCATAAACAACTTGATTAACACTTGGTAGTAACTCAAGAAGTTCACTTATATTGCTTATAATTCTTATAGAACTTTCCAAAGTAATTCTTATTCCCATTTTATAGATATATGAACTGAGGATTGGAGAGGCAAAGGGACTATCTTGAGGCATTACTACAGACGTTGGGGCAGAAATTGGATTGGAATCTAGATTTCTTAGATTTCAAAGCTGGGCTCCAGTTTTACGTGCTCATCATATAACATCATGTTGACAAAAAAACCCAGAGAAGTTAAGTGATATCACATCTTGTGATGCGTCCGTTCCTTTCCCTGTTCCCCTTTCTACTGCTCCTGTCTCAGATTCATTTCCTCTCACCAGGGATAGTGTTACAGTTATTTAGCCATTTCCCCATCTCCAGACATTTGGTCTTCTTGCCTCCTTTCTTCTGAGATGTTGCTTCAGTAACAGTCAACGCCAGAAGATGTGGAGTAAAGTGAATAAAATTCTGAGAAGAACTTGAGCTAAGAAGTTTATAATTTGCCAATCTGCCTTGTAAGTAATAAGGCAAAGGGGAGACATCCTCCGGCATTTGGGAACTTTTGGAATATAGCATCAATGAGTACTTAAACAAATTCATTCAAGCATTTGTTTCTTGATAAAAATTCAACCAAACTAAAGGTCCTAGGAGGAAAGAAGCCACTGTAAAAAGCCTGGCTTTTGTATTTTTCCTATTTCCTAGAAAGTTTTAAGATCACTGGACCACCCTGTATAAATATTCCCCACTCAAATACTCTTCTCTCTTCCTTCATCTGTTTTTTTATTGATAGCATCTATCATTGCCTGACATATTTTATACGTGCATGTATGTGTATAGACAGAATGTTTTTTTATTGCTTGTCTCTCACCATAAGTTCCATGAGAGCAGGGACTCTGTTCTATTTGCTCTGTTTTATTCACTGCTGTATACTCAATCGTGTTAAATAGCACCTGGCACAGAATGGGTGCTCCATAGATATTGATTGTATACATTTAAAAATATAGTTTAAAGGCATATAGTTATAATTATAATTTTAGAACAAAATGCAAATTCTCTAAATACTAACAAATTAAAAACAGTAATATAGCTAATAAATGTGGAAGGAAGGGAAATGAGAAGTGAGAAATTAAGTAATATGACCGTGCTTTGTAAAACCAATGGTACAGCATAATGTTGAATGTTTGACTTGACTTCTTACAATATATTTTGTAATCTTTAATTTCTTGAACTTTAGAGGTATCTGTCACAAATTAACAAATCTCGCAAGTAAGAAACATTCAATTTAGCAGTTTATTTCCATTTTTCCTTAGTTACTTTTTTACTGTATTAAATTTAGATGAACTTAAATTTAATATTTTTATTGCAAGGAACACTTATGACCCCATTGTTGTCTTTAATACCTTCTATCAATCTATTTGTGCATCTGTGAACTATCCTTTCTATTTATATCTATAATAGAGTGGTAACTGAATTGATCTTCACCAAAGGCTGACAATGCTTATTTTTAGGCGATGTGATGGTACGTGATTTTTTTTTTTTGAAAAAACTAACTTCTTTATATGTATGTCAATATGACTTGTATTTTTAATACTTAGCACATAATTTCTTTTAAAAGACAAGATGAAAGTCACTATTTTTAGAAAGCATGATTAATTTATCCATTTCACAGATATTTCCTGGGCAGTAAGCATAGGAAAAGCACTGTGTTAGTTGCTATGAACGCTTGTTGTCCCGAGTGGGTGGCAGTCTCATGATGTGAACACATGGCACTTTTTTACATTTTCTTCCATGAGGTAAAATGTAATCATGCTCTGGTATGCCAATCCATGTTCATAACAATGGTAGTAAGTGATCAAGGAAAACAACAATTTTTTTTTTTTTTTTGGCAAATGAGTGCGCAAAGCATTTGTCACTTATATTTCCTCTGTCAGCTCCATGACATGCAAGCATCATTTCAAATGGCTGCAAACTGCTGCTCAGAGACTCCCATCTCTCAGGATCCCCCAGTTATGAAGTGGCAAAGCCAGACCAAAGCCCATATTTTCTTATTCCAAACATTTCATTCTTTTCTTATGCCCTGTTTTAGTATGTGGGAGAGTTTATGATATGTTTTACAATGTTTTCATAAAAATATTAAAAAATATTGCTAAGACAAAAGATTACATTTCAGTTGTCTGAAGAATACATTTATGCTGAAGACCTCATTCCTGGTGCAAATGGAGCATTATTACTATTGCTAACATAGGGCTTCCTGAGCATCTCTTTATTAATTTCACACAGTCCTATGAGGAAGGTGAATGACTGGGCCCATGTTACAGACAAAGAAGCTAAGGGTTGGAGAACTCAGAGTTAGGGAGAGGACATGTCAGAGCTTGGATTCAAACACAGGCAATCTGACTCTGGTGCACACATCTCAATCACTGTATTCTACCTTCTGCCAAGAAAGGAGGAAGGCATTAGTCAAGTCACACCTGTGACTGGAAGTTGGAGCATAAAGGCTAAATGAATTACCTCGTTCCTCTTACTCTATGGCTTTTCTTCAACCCATTCTGTGGCCTGGGTTTGGACATGTATTCCCAAAGCCAGCCGTTAGTCTGCTTTTGGTTACAGCTCAGAACCTTTTGATTTTCTGCCCTAGGACCAGTGTTTCCTACCTGTAATAATTTCTCATAGTCTTCCTCATCACTTGAATGGCAATAATTGAAACTGGACCAAACCAGAGGCCTCTGCATGGTTTGGCACTCTGGACAAAAGCGTGCTGCATCAACAGGTGTCCTTACTGCGGCTGGTTCCACTGCCTCCCAGAGTCAGAGAGCCTTATTTGGAATGTACTGATTCGCGGGACTTTCTGGCCTCCAGGCACAGGTTAAATGCAATTACACAATTTATTACTGTATAAACTATTATTTACCTGGAGCATTCCAAACAATAAACTCTAAATTTCATTCCCCAAAGATCAAAAACAATTTTTTCTTATCCTTGCAAAATGCTTAATCACCCTGTACAGAATGGAACTCATATAGATGAGGAGTAAGTAAACAGGGAATGTAACTGGCCAATCTGAAAGTGAATTTATGACATTTCTGATTTAAGAAAAGCCCTTAAGAAGTCTGCAATAGGAAAACATCACACTGAACAAAAATAACTGTGTTTATTTTATTTATTATAATATAATTACTTATTTTACTATTAAATTTAGATAATCTATTTTAACATGGGTCTATGGAACTGATGAGGAAACTGAAGCCCAATTAGGTGAAATGGCAGGAAGGAAGCCTCAATCATGCTGAGAAGCTCCACATCCAGTTGCCTTATTGTTAGTTAGAGCAAGCTCTGTGTCTCCTGGAATGGGAGAGGGATTGAGAATAAGAGTATCAAAGAGAGGTCTTCTCTGAAAGAAAATAATAGATTCAGGTCTCCAGCTGGAGAAACCTTTGAGCAGGAATGGCAACAATGGATCACTTGTGCTGGTCATTCTCTTATCTCCTGTGACAGCCTCTGCTAAAACACTGTGTTCTCAATCTCTGTGCAACCTCACAATCATTCTCAACCAGTTCTCCAGTTATTTTATATCTATAATACTATATGAATAGATGTATTATATATATTGTATGTGTAATATGTATTATATACAGTATGTGCAATATATGTATATCTACTATATATTGATATAGAGTATCAGTATATAATATGTACTATTTACATGATATATATTATATGATATCTATTACATACAGTATTCCATAGATAATATATATAGAATATATAATAATATACATAAAATGTATACTATATTATTTATATGTTTACATATTATGTATATAATATGTATACTATATATAGAATACATATATACACATACATGTATATACATATATGTATATACATGTACATATACACATGTATATACATATATGTATGTATATATACATATATGTGTATATATCATATATATGTATCTGTACTATATGTGATTTATATACTACATATAATATATACATTTATTATGTTATATATAAAACATATAATGTATAATATATATGAAATATATGTATATATATAAAAAATACAGTCAGAGACAGCAGGTGAAATTTTCTTGCAACTGGGTTCCAGATTGAGTAACTATTATTTATTTATTAATTTATTTATTATTGTACTTTAGGTTCTGGGGTGCATGTGCAGATCATGCAGGCTTGTTGCATAGGTACACACATGGCAATGCAGTTTGCTCCCTCCATTCCCCCGTCACTTACATCTGGTATTTCTCCTCATGTTATCCCTCCCAACCACCCAACACCCCCGCTGTCCCTCCCTTGGCACCCCAACAGACCCCAGTGTGTGATGCTCCCCTCCCTGTGTCCATGTGTTCTCATTGCTCAACACCCACCTATGAGTGAGAACATGTGGTGTTTGATTTTCTGTTCTTGGGTCAATTTGCTGAGAATGATGGTTTCCAGATTCATCCACATCCCTACAAAGGACGTGAATTCACCATTTTTTATGGCTGCATAGTATTCCATGGTGTATATGTACCACATTTTCCCTGTCCAGCCTATCATTGATGGTCATTTGGGTTGGTTCCAGGTTTTTGGTATTGTAAACATATTTTGCCATTATGAACGTATGTGTGCATGTGTCTTTATAATAGAATGATTTATAATCCTTTGGGTATATACCCAGTAATGGGATTGCTGGATCAAATGGAATTTCTATTTCTCGGTCCTTGAGGAAGCACCAAACTGTATTCCACAATGGTTGAACCAGTTTACACTCCCAACAACAGTGTAAGAGTGTTCCTATTTCTCCACATCCTCTCCAGCATCTGTTGTCCCCAGCTTTTCTAATGATAGCCTTTCTAACTGGTGTGAGGTGGTATCTCAATGTTGTTTTGATTTACATTTCTCTAATAATCAGTGATGATGAGCATTTTTTCATATGTTTGTTGGCCTTATATATGTCTTCTTTTGAAAAGTGTCTGTTCATATCCTCCTCCCACTTTTGGATGTGTTTGTTTGTTTTTTTCCTTGTAACTCTGTTTCAGTTTTTTGTTGATTCTAGATAATAGCCCTTTGTCATATGGGTAGATTGCAAAAATTTTTTCCCATTCTGTTGGTTGCTGGTTTACTCTAATGATTGTTTCTTTTGCTGTGCAGAAGCTCTGGAGTTTAATTACGTCCCATTTGTCTATTTTGGCTTTTGTTGCCAGTGCTTGTGCTGTTTTAGTCATGAAGTCCTATGTCCTGAATGGTTTTGCCTAGATTTTCTTCTAGAGTTTTTATGGTGTTAGATCTTATATTTAAGTCGTTAATCCATCTGGAGTTAATTTTAGTGGAAGGTGTCAGGAAGGGGTCCAGTTTCTGCTTTCTGCACATGGCTAGCCAATTTTCTGAATACCATTTATTAAACAGGGAATGCTTTCCCCATTGCTTGTTTTTGTCAGGTTTGTCAAAGATCAGATGGTTGTAGATGTGTGGTGTTGCCTGCAAGGCCTCTATTCTGTTCCATTGTTCTGTATCTCTGTTTTGGTACCAGTACCATGCTGTTTTGATTACTGCAGTCTTATAGCATAGTTTGAAATCAGGTAGCATGATGCCTCTGGCTTTGTTCTTTTTGCTTAGGATTGTCTTGGCTATGTGGGCTTTCTTTTGGTTCCATTTGAAGTTTAAGGTGGTTTTTTTCAGTTTTGTGAAGAAGGTCATTTGTAGCTTGATGGGGATAGCATTGAATCTGTAAATTACTTTGGGCAGTATGGCCATTTTCACGATATTGATTCTTCCTATCCATGAGCATGGAATGTTTCTCCGTCTGTTTGTGTCCTTTCTTATTTCGCTGAGCATTATTTTGTTGCTCTCCTTGAAAAGGTCATTAACATCCTTTGTTAGTTGTATTCCTAGGTATTTTATTCTCTTTGTAGCAGTTGTGAATGGGAGTTCGCTCATGATTTGGCTCTCTGTTAGTCTGTTTTTGGTGTATAGAAATGCTTGTGATTTCTGCACATTGATTTTGTATCCTGAGTCTTTGCTGAAGCTGTTTATCAGTTTGAAGGAGATTTTGGGCTGAGATGATAGGGTCTTGTAAATATACAATCATGTTGTCTGCAAATAGAGACAGTTTGACTTCCTCTTTTTCTAATCGAATACCATTTATTTATTTCTCTTGGCTAACTGCTCTGGCTAGAACTTCCAATACTATATTGAATAGGAGTGGTGAGAGAGGGCATTCTTGTCTAGTGCTGGATTTCAAAGGGAATTCTTCCAGTTTTTGCCCATTCAGTATGATAATTGGCTGTTGGTTTGTCATAAATAGCTTTTATTATTTCGAGATATGTTCCTTCAATACCTAGTTTATTGAGAGTTTTTAGCATAAAGCGCTGTTGAATTTTGTTTAAGGCCTTCTCTGCATCTATTGAGACAGTCATGTGATTTTTGTCTTTGGTTCTGTTTATGTGGTGGAGTAAGTTTACAGACTTGCGTATGTTGAACCAGACTTGCATCCTCAGGATGAAGCCTACTTGATCGTGATGGATAAGCTTTTTGATGTGCTATTGCAATAGGTTTGCCAGTATTTTATAGAAGATTTTTGCATTTATGTTCATCATGGATATTGTTCTGACATTTTCTTTTTTTATTGAGTCTCTGCCGAGTTTTGGTATCAGGATGATGCTGGTCTCATAAAATGGTTTGGGAAGGATTCCCTCTTTTTGGATTGTTTGGAATAGTTTCAGAAGGAGTGGTACCAGCTCCTCTTTGTATGTCTGGTAGAATTTGGCTGTGAACCCATCTGGACCTGGACTTTTTTTGGTTGGTAGGCTATTAATTGCTGTCTCAACTTCAGACCTTGTTATGGGCCTGTTCAAGGTTTCAACTTCTTCCTGGTTTAGGCTTCAGAGGATGAGAGTGTCCAGGAATTTATCCATTTCTTCCAGGTTTACTGGTTTATGTGCATAGAGTTGTTTGTAGTAATCTCTGATTGTAGTTTGTATTTCTGTGGAGTCAGTGGTGATATCCCCTTTATCATTTTTTATTGCATCTATTTGATTCTTCTCCATTTTCTTTTTTATTAACCTGGCTAATGGTCTATTTTGTTGATAGTTTCAAAAAACCAGCTACTGAATTTATTGATTTTTGAAGGGTTTTTTGTTTCTCTATCTCCTCCAGTTCTGCTCTGATCTTAGTTATTTCTTGTCTTCTGCTAGGTTTTGAGTTTTTTTTTTTTTTTTTTCTTGCTCCTCTAGCTCTTTCAATTTTGATGATAGGGTATTGATTTTAGATCTTTCTTCACTTCTCTGGTGGGCATTCATTGCTATAAATTTCCCTGTAGACACTGCTTTAAATGTGTCCCAGAGATTCTTGTACGTTTTATCTTTGTTCTTGTTGGTTTCAAAGAACACCTTTATTTCTGCCTTCATTTCATTGTTTATCCAGTCGGCATTCAGAAGCCAGTTGCTCAGTTTCCGTGAAGTTGTGCGGTGCTGAGTTAGTTTCTTAATTCTGAGTCCTAATTTTTTTTTTTTTTTCTGAGTCCTAATTTGATTGCACTGTGGTCTGAGAGGCTGTTTGTTATGATTTCCATTCTTTTACATTTGCTTAGGAGTGATTTACTTCCAATTATGTGGTCAATTTTAGAGTAGGTGCCATGTGGTGTTGAGAAGAATGTATATTCTGTGGATTTGGGGTGGAGATTTCTGTAGATGTCTATTAGGTCTACTTGGTCCAAATCTGAGTTTAAGTCCTGAATATCCTTGTTTATATTCTGTTTCGTTGATCTAATATTGACAGTGGAGTGTTAAAGTCTCCCATTATTATTGTGTGGTAGTCTAAGTCTCTTTGTAGGTCATTAATAAATTTCTTTATGTACCTGGTGCGTATATATTTAGGATCATTAGTTCTTCTTGATGGATTGTTCCTTTTACCATTATGTATTGCCCTTCTTTGTCTCTTTTGATCTTTGTTGATTTAAAGTTTGTTTATCAGAGACTAGGATTGCAACCCCTGCTTTTTTTGCTGTCCATTTGCTTGATAAATCTTCCCCCATCCCTTTATTTTTAGCCTATGTGTGTCCTTGCATGTGAGATGGGTTTCCTGAATACAGCGCACAGATGGGTTTTGGCTTTTTATCCAATTTGCCAGTGTGTGTCTTTGATTGGGGCATTTAGTCCATTTACATTTAAGGTTAATATTGTTATGTGTGAATTTGATCCTGCCATTTTGATGCTAGCTGGATGTTCTGCCCGTTAGTTGATGCATTTTCTTCATTGTATTGATGGTCTTTACCATTTGGTACATTTTTGGAGTGGCTGGTACTGGTTGTTCCTTTCCTTGTTTAGTGCTTCTTTCAGGAGCTCTTGTAAGGCAGGCCTAGTCATGAAGAAATCTCTCAGCAATTGCTTGTCCATAAAGGATTTTCTTTCTCCTTCGCTTATGAAGCTTAGTTTGGCTGAATGTGAAATTGTGGGTTGAAAGTTCTTTTCTTTAAGGATGTTGAAAATTGGCCCCCACTCTCTTTTGGCTTGTAGGGTTTAAAAATATGGAACACTTCATGAATTTGCATGTCATCCTTACACAGTGGCCATGGTAATCTTCTCTGTCTCATTTCAATTTTAGCATATGTGCTGCCGAAGCGAGCAGGAGTAACTATTATTTACCTGAGTGCTCCAAACCATAAACTCTAAATTTCATTCCCCAAAGGTCAAAAACATTTTTTCTTATCCTTGCTTCTTGATCACCCCCTACACACAGTGATAAACATTTGTTTGAAATTCTCCCCTCCTGTTCCTTGGAAAGCTGCTTCGGCCTTTTGCATTTGTTTGTGGATAGCCATGACTGGCTTGTACTCCTCATCCTGTGTCCTCCTGGCTTTCTGCACATGATGCTCTCTGACTTTCAGCTTTGAGGAAGTAGAATGCTCCTTCCCTCTGAAGAGTCAATTTGTTCCTGACAGACCCGCACACTCAGAGGGCAAACCTGCCAAACCATGGAAATACTCTCTCACTCTCTATAATATTAGAGAACAATAAAAAGGGATGAGCAATGGGTAAAGGCAACAGCAGAGATAAATCTGAAAATCACCAGGCTGGGTGAAAGAAACAGATAAGAAAAGGGCACATACTGTTTAATTCCCTTTCAACAAAGTTCTGAAAAATGCAAACTACTCTGTATAATGAGGATAAACCAGATCATTGTTTTCCTGGGGAAAGTGGAAGGGGTAGGGGAAGAGTGTAAAAACAGGGGGGGGAGGAGGGCTGGAGGAACCTTTTGGGTTAATGGTTTTGCCTATTATCTTGTTGTGGCGATGGTTTCACAGGTGTATACATTTGGCCAATAAATTGTCTGATACTTTTGAGTTTTGCTTTTAAGCTTTTTAGAGGCAAGATAGAATGACATTTTATCTATTTTTCATTATGTAGCAAAGCTATTTTGAACATTTTACTCAATACTCCATGAAGTATGAGGTTTTCCACTTTGGTTACTGGAAGAAAGAATTATTCCTGGTCCCAGTGTCGTGCAGGGAATGTTTTCTCTAATTCCTGTTGGTGCTTCCCTGATTCCCATCTATCTCATAAAGTCTCTTTGCACGCGTGTGCTGATTAGTGCTCAGCTGAAGACTCAAGAACGACTCTAGATCTCTGGTGTTCTCTGTTAGGTATCTCTCTCTGCTGTAGTGCTCTGTTCTTCATATTCCAGTCATTTTGGTTTCCTGCATTCTCAGCTCCATCACCTCAACTCAGTGAGACCACCTGGCTCCATGGGGATTCCTCTCCCTGTGGCCTAGAAACTCTTTGTGCTGTCAGCTGGGGCAGTCAGAGGGCTCACCTCACTCATTTACCTTCTCTTACAGATCACTTTCCCTGCATTGGACAGAGATCTGTAAGAGAAAGTAAATAAATGAGGTGAGACTTAGGTTCAATGTCTCAAAAAATGTTTCATGTGTTTTAAATGTTATCTTTTTAGTTGTTTTAAAGGGAAGGTAAATCTAGTCTCTATTACTGTAACTTGACCAGAAACACACACCTGTCTCCTTTTGGATTTATAAATGGCTTGGGCCATTTGATGAAACATCTCCTTTGGATTGTTCTTTCAGAAATTGCCTTCAACTGGAACTCTGGGATATTTTCTCATTGATAGCACATCTTCTTTCTTGTTTACATATGTTACAGAAGGGAGTATGGGCATTGCAGCAAAAATCTTTCTTGTCTTACAGCTGATATAGTATAAGGCAGTATTCTCAAACTGAAGGTCTAAATCTAACCCCAAAACAATGTGTGTGTGTGTGTGTGTGTGTGTGTATGTATTTTTGCCTGCACAGTGATTAAAAAAAACCAAATTAGTTTTAAACATGAAAACACTGGACTTTTCCCATGGATAGCTGAATTCCTGGCTTCTCTTGAAAAGTCAGAAGACCTGATAAATTTGGCTAATGTTCCCACAGAGTACCATTTATCAAAATACACTGGTGCCTGCCCCCTTTTGAAAGGCTGTGCACACTCCACTCCACTTTGACATAGCCTTCCTCAGGCACTTACCCCTCATTTTTATTACTTGACTAGCCCAGAAGCATGAGTATCTGTGGCCCTTATTGTAGAGGTCAAGAGCACAGACTTTGGAGTTCAATTCTCTGCTCTGGCATTTTGATGACCTGACTGAAGTTCTTTCTCCTTCTGCAACTATTGCTCCTGCTCCTACAAATGCTCTTCTTCTCCTTCTGTCACCATTATGTCTATTCTCTACCCTCTTACAGGTTCTGGATTTGCTGCCCCATAGGTCTGCTTCCTGTCTAGCATGTATGTTGACTTTAAATTATGGGGCCAACTGGTGTTTTACGTATTTCACATCCAATTTCCCTTTAAAAAGAGTTTCTTGAAAATGTGGTACATATACACCATAGAAGGCTATGCAGCCATAAAAAAGAATACAATCATGTCCTTTGCACCCATATGGGTGTAGCTGGTGGCCATTCTCCTGAGCAAGTTAATGCAGAAACAGAAAACGAAATACTGTATGTTCTCACTTATAAATGGGAGTAAAACCTTGCCTGCTCATGGACATAAAGATGGCAACAGTAGACACTAGGGACTACTAGAGGTGGCAGCGTGGGGGTCAAGGATTAAGAAACTAACTATTGGGTACTGTGCTCAGTACCTGGGTGATGGGATCATTCATATCCTAAACCTCAGCATGCGATATACCCAGGTAACAAACCTACACACATGCCCCCTGAGTCTAAAATAAAAGTTGAAAAAATAAATAAATAAAAAGACTTCTATATTAACTCAGTAAATTACTATTATTTCTTGTGGGCAAGTGCTTTGTAGTAAGAGAACTCAGAAGCCAGAAGCCACCTTAGGTGATAGTTTATGGGTCGAGTTCCTATTCTTGGGGCACTGGGTTTTGTTCAGTGTTGTAGATCATATGATCAGCTTTCTTCAGAAAACTCTGGGCTTGCCAGGTAATGACAATGTAATAGATTTCTCTACACCACTGCATCAAATTCACTTCGTTTTCTACTTAGGCCAGATTTTGCTCAAGCAATACATTTTCAATAATGTTGATAACAAAAGTCATAACAATTACCACAGTAATAGCTACTCTTTGTCAAGCACTAATGTTTTCCCAGGTATCACGTTGAACACTTTACACAAATTAGCTTATTTTATCCCCACAATAATGCTAATGATTGTGGACTTTACCCTTCCCCCCAATTTCAAGCATGGGAAAACACTCCTGGAGAGGTGAAGTGACTTTTCCAAGCCCATATCAAAGTCAGGAATTAAGTTCAACCCTGGAAAAGTCTGATTCTGAAATTTATTTGCATTGAAAGAGAGAAATTCAGTGCAAATATGGTTATGGTACATGGAACAAATCTGTGAGGTGGGACTTATTTTCATATTGTAGAACCTCTCATAGAAACTAGCAAGGCTTTGGAACCAAAAGTGGAAAGGGCAGGGAGGGTGTTCAATGGAATCAAAGTGACTGCCAAGAAAGGCAGCTGTTTTACATCATGGAAACAGTAGAGCTTCCGGCAGCACCAGCAGACGTGGGTCCCAGCCTACCACTCACATTCTCCACAACCTTCTGAGAGTTACTTAACCTCCATGAACCTCAGCTTCCTTTCCTTAAAGTAGAATAACCTACTGCTGCATCGTTAATAATGCTCACGAAAGAGAGTCTGTGTGAAAAGAAGTTTAGCAGATAGGGTGTTTAGTAACAATCAAAATACTAGTTTATTTTGAAGGGCTTTTTGGGAGATAAAGAGGAGCTAAGACATGCCAGTTGCCTGAAACATGGTAGACACTCAATAAATGAAAACCATTCAGGGTCCAAATCCCATCTCTGCAGTTCCAAAATCCAAAATCCAAAATAGAAAGTTGGATGTCAAAATGAATTTTGGAGGCAAAATCTGACCTGAGGTGATGTAAGGCTACTTGTCTTATATAAGTTAAATTTGATGATGAGATTCTGTGAAACGTTCAACCTATATATATCTTGTCATACCTCGAAGGTCTGAGCATGTCTGAATTCTAAAACTTCTCTTGCCTCAAAGATTTTGTATAAGGGATTGTGGACTGGTATTATTATCATCCTATTTTCAGTTTCCTGTTGTTTTATGAGTCCTTGTAGAAATAGTACCTGCCTTATTTAAGGTTATTTTCTCCAACCCCTAACATAAATGCCAAGGACAAGGTTGGTAATTTATAAATGTGTATTGATGAAATAAATAAAAGATTGATAAGACCTTGGTGATGAAGAAAATAAAAACAGAGTCCCAGAGAATGAGAGGGGAAGAGTATGCATTATTTTTTCCCGTTCCTTTCCTAGGCCTTTTAAAGGACCGTGGGCTGTTTGAGGGACCTACATCATTAACTGGTGAGTGGGGAGGAGGGGCTGGAAGCAGCCCCAGAATCCTGAAAAGGCCACTCAAGGAGCAGAGCTGGCAGCAGCCCTTGTGTGCAGCAATTCCATCAGGGAACACAATTGCCTTTTTTGGAGGGCTGGCTCAGACACAGCTGGTGTTACAAGCTTTGCAATCCTAATGCAAGGAAAAGCTGGGAAAATCCCACAGAGTGAAATTGTATCTGCTTGTGGTCAAGTTGGGACTCCAAATTTGGATAGTGGAATTTGGTGGGAAAATGTGAAATGCATCAGGGGTTATATAGTGAACCTAAAATTTATTGCTATGGCAAGTGGCTATTTCCAGAAGAACTAGCAAGTTGTGGTAATATTTCTGTGAAGGAGGAGAAGAGGGAGGGACCCACAGCTTACTCTGATGTGATCAACCTGTTAAGATTTTTGAGCAAATGGAAAAATCAAAGTTGTTCCGTAAGGCCCGTCAGATCACTGCACACCAGTATGTATATGAGGATTTAAAAAACATGAAGTCAGTTGACTAGAACATAAAATACCAGAGGTAGTCAGAGCAGTTGGACTGGATGCCAAAATCATATGTTTCCAAGCTTCTGTTTTAAAGCTATTCAAATGTATCCCAGAGAGAGGAAGAGAGCTGGAGGCCAGAGGTAGCCAGCTCAAACCGGGGCTGGCTCTTAACTGACTGTCCAGGAGTGTTTAGGGCAAAGGACTGCAGTGCGAGGCCGCCTGTGAATGAAATATAGCACAACTGGTCTCCAGTTTAGCTGTGTGATATTGGGCTTGTCAGGAAACCTCTCTGAGTCTCAGTTTCTAATGCATAGAGTGGTGTCCCTAATGCCTCCCCCAGCTCTTTAGGGGCAAATGTAATCATGTATGTAAAAACTTGTCAAATGCTATTCCCAGGTAACCAAGAAAGTTCTGAGGAGGTCACCATCAAAATAATCCTTCCTTGGTGTTAGAAATTTTCTTATTATATCAGCATTATTAAGACAGAGGTTGTTAGCTCAGTTACTGGCTAAATTTGGCTCATAGTGTTTAAAAAATCGGAATATATCACATAACATTTTGGAATTCTGTTTTTTATTGGAAGATTGTAAGCTCTGGAAACACTGGTCATTACTGCAATATAGCAACACACAGGCTCAGTGTCTGGAAAAAAAATGGTGGAATGTAGCAAGGATTGGGTGACCCCAGAATGTATTGCAACATACCAGAAGGATCTCAAGTCAACTGGTTTAATTTTCACTCATTAACCTAATCTGCTTAGTCCATGAGGAAGTTTGAGTTTTGGACCTCTGCTTTAAGGTACTTGAAGATCTCATTTAACATATCAGTGATTTTGGAGGAAGTTAAAACACTAGGCAATTATAAAGCATGGGGGTGGGGTCACAGATACAGGAGGAATCAGCAGGAGGGAGGCCTACTTTTCACCTGGAGGCTAAAATGGGCAGAAGTATGAGTTTTGTCAGAGGTTCATTTACGGTTCTAAACAGCAGCTGCAGGTTGCTGACTAGGTACTGGGTAGCCCATTTCATCAAGGTTTGGACCCAAGGGAAGGGAAGGAGAGGGGAGGGGAAGGGAGAGAAGAGGGAGGGAGGGAAGGAGGGAGGAAGGAAGGAAGGAAGGAAGGAAGAAAGGAAGAAAGCGGGGAGGGAGGGAGGGAGGGAGGGAGGGAAAAGGAGGGAAGTGCCCAGCAAGAATATATGTTGTATTATCTTAACATCAGAAGCTTATTCAAGAATTAGAGGACAGTTAATACAAACCCATAGAAACCTGCCATTCGTCGCTGCTATCTACAAACAAACACCTCACCCAACTTTATCCAACTTCTCTGTGCTTTTCCCTCATGCCTTTCTTGCAAAAATTCTCTGCTTCAGAGTTTCTGAACCACTTTTGTTCTCTGAACCTTTTTGGTGGTCAAATGAAGCCCATGGATCATTTTTTAAGAATGATATTATTATCAAATAATATCTATTATCTAATAATGAAATAATATCTATTATAATAAATATGAAATGATAATATGAATCATATTAATACATATACATTATGAAATTCAAAGTAAACAAATTATATTTTAGTATAGGTATCTCTCTCTCTCTCACTATATATATATATTTTGAGATACAGGAAGGAAGTCTTACTCTGTCACTTAGGCTGAAGTGCAGTGCTGTGATCTCGGCTCACTGCAACCTCTGCCTCCCAGGCTTAAGCAATTCTTCTTCGTTAGCCTTCCAATTAGCTTGGATTACAGGTGCCTGACACCATGCCTGGCAAATTTTTATACTTTCTATAGAGATGGGACTTTTCCATGTTGGCCGGGCTCAAACTCCTGGCCTCAAGTGATCCATCCACTTCGGCATCCCAAAGTATTGGGATTACAGGTGAGAGCTACTGCACCTGCTCCAAAATATTTTAAAAAGAATTTATGTTATAGTAATATGTGGACATCTTTATTAGTGTATCAAACAAGACTAGCAGCAAGTTTAGTAATTACCAATATTTTGAAGTGGCAATGAGTTTAAATGACATTTTGTGGTATTTGTAGTAGCCGTAATGTGGTGTGAAAATACCCATGATTTCCATCAAAGGTGGTTACAGTTACTGTTAATAGTACTTTGGTTTTTTGCTTACATTCAAATTTCAAAGAAATGCTAAATTTCAGTTATAGGTGAATGAAATGAAGATGTAGTTATTTTCCCACCTAAATACAAAAATTCTCTAAATTCTCTCCTTAGACTCCTCTCTTCTTTCTAAGAGATAAGACCATGGGCTTTAGGGCCTGTGTTTGTAACTTTCTCTACTATCTCTAGACATCAACATTTTCTCATCTCTAACAAGTAACAGCAACCCATGTAGTAGGTTTACAGGAACCAAATGTGCAGGATGACTGTTAATGATCTGCAGAATTCACAGTTGAACGAAGTGCTGAATATGTGAGTCATCTGGCCGGGTGTATAGTGGAATCCAGCTTTACGTTAATGTGTAATGACCTCAGAGAACCCCAGATAAACAGCCTGGATCTGGTCTGATGGTTTTAGTCATAGGGAGTGGGAAGAAGGCTCATTTTGCAACAAGCATTCTTGAGCCTGTCTGAGAATAAGAAATTGTCCGCATGCCTAATGGGCAAACGCATAAGAAACAATTAGCCCAATGTTTGCTTTGTTTTGTTTATTTTAAACTTGTTTTCCTTTCTTTATTCTTTTTGTAGACTAAAAAAAGGAAGAGGTGTGTGTGTGTGCGTGTGTGTGTGTGTGTGTGTGTGACACCCTGCCTAATTGTGGGAGACCTAGGGTGACAAGATGGCTTGGTGTCCATTTCAGGAATCAGTCCCTGCCCCAATATGGAATCTCATGAAGAAGCACTGTGCTAAGTTTGCCTGGGCTGCTGTAACAGAACACCACAGGCTGATGGCTTTCTCACAGAAACCCATTTATTTCTTGCAGTTCTGGAGGCTGGGAAGTCCAAGATTAGCATGCCAGCATAGTCAGGTCCCTCTTCTTGGTCTCTAGCGGGCCACATTCTTGCCATAGCCTCACATGGTTGAAAAACAGATCATCTTTCATATGTGTCATATTCCTAGGGTACTAATCCCATCCATGAGGGTTCCAACCTCATGACCTAAGCACCTCTGGAAGGTCCCACCTTTAAATACTATCACACAGAGGGTTGGAGCTTCAACATATGAATGTGGGGGAGGGAGACACTATTCATTTCATAGCAAGCAACGAGGAAGAAGCTGAAGGGATCTCTCTGAGATGAAGATATACAAATGTCTTTGCTTTATGTCCTGTGCTTTCATTATTGAAAAAGAAGGAGTGTCAATGGAGATTGGGCACCATCTACGTTCCAGATGGGTACTGCCTATGTGCATTTGTATGCATTTCCCCATTTTATTCCTCATTCCAACTTAGTGAAATAGATTTTTTTTTCTCACCCCTATTTTAATTAGGAAAAGTAGAAGACATGAAATAACCTGTCTGAAGCTCTCAGCTGATAAATGCTAGGAAATGCAAGCAGAGCAGAATAAAGGTGTTTTTTGGCCTGGCGATCCACTAGTCTGTGCAATGCAGCTTTCCTCTGGCACATTGAATGCTGGCAGCTTCAGGAGCATTCCGAAGCAGCCCCCTTCCCGAGGATACCACCACTCTTGCCTGGGGTGCAGACAGCAGGTGCAGTAGGGAGGCTTCCCTGGTGATTCCACATCCAGCAGACTGGGTAAGGGCACCTGCAAGGGATAGAAGGAAGCAGAGATGCCATGCACAGTGGAGACAGAAACATTCAAGTGGTCTCTATGTCATAATTAGCAAGCTTCTGAATGGAGCTGAAATGTGATGTGAGCAAGGATGGAAGCAGAATGAGGTATGAATTATCAATACACCTGCCATCCCATCTGTACCTGATGAAAGGAGAGGCCTGGAGAGATTAAGACTGCATACATTTAGAGCCCATGCTGTGTGCCATACCCTAGGTTGAGCACTGCTTCAGACATATTTGATTTTATCTTTAGAATAACACTACACAGTAGCTATCATAGCCCCCAATTCATAGACAAGGACACTGAGGCTCGTAGTCCATGGTCAAGTGTGTAGCAGGCAGAGAGGACAAGATGTATATAGTGATAGGTTCAGAGCACGCAGGTAGTTTTTTGCTCAGCAGTACCTACTCAAAGCCCTGGTTTAACGATGGTTTCCCAGAGCAGTTATGTAGAAGAAATTCAGGCTGCATGTGTCACTGGCTGGTTGTGTGTGTGTATGTTTGGGGGGTGGGTAGGGACAGCTTTTGTATTTTCTCTTTATGTTTGCTGTTGGTTGTATTTGTCAACATACGTGGCTCCCTCAGCATGTTCTCCATGGAGCTAGCATCCTTCTGCTGCCAGGGAATCTGCTCAGGGTCACCCCTGATGAGTGGCAGGATTTTAAACAGTCCATTTGGGTTTGCTCAGCATTCTCTGTCCTCCGTGCTTCGTCCTTCAGAAGCAGCCAAATCTTCTTCCCCTTCCTCCACGGACTTTTATCTCCTTGGTGTTGCAGCCACACCTTCAGGGCTTTGCTGTTTCACTTTAAGCATCAGGGGACTCATTTTGCCCACTGGCCTCCTCCCTCATGCCCGAGTCTGTGTGGCCATCACTGTGGCTTTAGGGATCATTGGAGTGGAGACGGTGGGATTTAAATTTATTCCTCACAAATTGTGAAGTCCGAGCTGGCTCCATTGTAACAGAGTAGTTTAAACACCGACATATTTGATTCAGTCAAGCAATCAGCTGACTTTCTGAGGCTAAACAATTTACCACCATGTAGTCAACACATTTATTGAGCGCTGGTTTTATGCAGGTACTGTTTTAGGCAATGGGAAAGTCATAGTAAATAGAACAGATACACTCCCATTCTTGTGGCGCTTACCTTGTGATGGAGAGGCTGGAAAATAAATACATAAAATGCCCTGTGATAATTAATTCTACACGTCAACTTGGCTAAGCCATGTTATTCAGTTTTTAGTCAAATACCGGTTTAGATGTTGTTGCGAAGGGATTTCTTTTAGATGTGAATACCATTTATATCAGTAGACTTTCAGTAAAGCAGACTATTCTTCATAATATGGGGAAACCTCTTCCAATCAGTTGAAGGTCTGAAGAGAAAAGACTTGGGTCTCCCAAAGGAGATGGAATTCTGTTAGCAGATTGCCTTCAGACGTGAGCTGCAGTATCAGTGCTTTCCTGGGTCTCTAATCTTCCAGGCCGCCCTGAGATTTTTGGACTTGCCAACTCCCACATTCATTCAAGCCAATTCCTTAAAATGAATCAATTCTCTCTCTCTCTCTCTGTTTCTGTCTTTTTCTCTGTATATATACACATATGCATATGTATGTGTTGTATATGTTTGTTTTTCTGGAGACTCTTGATTGATAAGTGTGTGTATGTGCATATGGTACCAACACATGATATGAAGATAAATGAGACAGAACAATACGATTGGGGGATGAGTGACGCTTTAGATAGGGTGATCATGAAGGGTCTTTCAGGTAGAGTAGGCTCTGAGCAGAGATCCAGGTGAAATAAGAATAAGCTTGTGAAGCTCTAGGAGAAAATGGCTCTCACTAGTCAGGACAGCAAGCACCTGAGTGTGTGCATGCTTGGCACGGTCAGGGAGCAGGGAGGAGGTGGCCAGTGTGGTTGGGATAGCTCGAACAAGGGGATCAGTGATCACTGATTGACATTCTGGTCACAGACTCTCCCACGTTAAAAGACCTAGCAATTTATTCTTATTCAATTTATGGTGTCAGATTCCAGGGTCCAGGTCCAGCCCATGCTGAAGTCGGGTGAGGAGTGGGTAGATGAGCAGAAAGAATACTCAGGGGGTCGTAGGCAGGTGAAAGATGATTTTATTCAGCAGCAGCTCTCATCAACAGCTTTCTCATACTGTCCACCATTATCTCTGCTGTCTGTTCTAGCTCTGTTGCTCCTGTGCCATTTAATGTAACATAGCTACAGGTCCTGGGGATCTTTTGGGGAGGGCACTATTCTGCCTGCTGTGATGACTGTCACCATTTATGGATGAGAAAACTGAGACTAAGTTACATAACTTTCTGAGGACACAAACTTCAGCAATCTGTCCAGTAACCTTAACTACCGCACCGCATTATACACACAATATATTGTTGGTAATACTATATTACAAGCATTTTCTCAAGTTTATGACTTCATAGTACTTCACTGCATATGTAAGTCACAAAATCTTTAATCCTTATTCTATTTTGAAGTATTTAGATTGTCTCCTACATGCAAATAATGATGAAATATACATATTTATACTTATTTTTCCTCTGAAGTTTGAATTTTTTTTCTCACAAGTCAAATGATTGGGTCAAAAGTCATAAAAACTTAAAGGGCTGGTCAAACTGTTTTCTAGAAGGACTGCTTGAACAGTCTTAGTAGTATCTGGTTTTGCTCTACCCTCAACAACTTTTAAATTAATTTTCTAGTAGAAAATGGTCCAATTATTTATCCTGATGTATTTGTTTTTGAAATAAAAATATTCCTATCACCGTGCATCAACTTTTTTTTTTTTTTAAAAAAAACAAACTTTGTATTTGTTTACAAAATGGTGTGTCGTGGGAAAACGAGCTAAGCCCCATTCAGAGTTTAGTCACTATTAATATAGGTGCACAAAATCTGCTGTGTCATATTTCAATCTTAAAAATATCTCTGAAAACAAAGAGGTTATTTTTTTTCCAATGTGGCAGTAAAACTGACCCAATTCATTGGCAGCAAAACCTGAGCTGAACTGACATGAGGATAATTGTGGTTTGAATATTTCTGTTACATTAAATATTCATGTTTCACTATGAAAATATTGATGTAGTTTTCCGGAGAACTGCCCACTGGGGATTTGATGTAATATATGGCATTTGTATCATTTTACCTTTCTAACATCTAAAAAAATGCTGAGCCTTGAAACACACCTGGCCCTGAGACTAAGACCTGCAGGGTTGTGTGGCCTGAGTCTGGCACGTGTTTGGCTGGGGTGCTGAGCAAGGGGATAAAGGATTTCCATGGTGCGATAGTTAATTTCATGTGTCAACTTGACTGGGTCCCCAAATGCCCAGACATTTGGCCAAATATTATTCTGGCATGCCTGTGAGGGTATTTCAGGATAATTAACTTTTGAATTTGTAGACTGAGTAAAGCAGATTTCCCTTCTTCTTCTTCTTCTTTTTTTTTTTTTTTCTTGAGACAGAGTCTCACTCTGCTGCCCAGGCTGGAGTGCAGTGGTGCGATTTTGGATCACTGCCACTTCCACCTCCTGGGTTCAAGCAATTCTCCTCCCTCAGCCTCTTGAATAGCTGGGATTACAGGTGTACACCACCATGCCCGGCTATTTTCTTTGTATTTTTAGAAAAAGATGGGGTTTCACCATATTGGCCAGGCTGGTCTCAAACTCCTGACCTCAAGTGATCTGCTTGCCTTGACCTCCCAAAGTGCTGGGATTACAGGCGTGAGCACAGCCACTGTGCTCCACCCTCAGATTGCCCTTCTTAATGCAGGTATTCTTAATCTGATACATTGAAGACCTGAGTAGAACAGAAAGGTTGAGTAAGAGGAAGCCCCTCCTGCCTGACTGCTGAGCTGGGACACTGGTCTTTTCCACCCTTTGGACTTGGACTCAAACATTGACTCTGCTTGGATCTGGAACCTGCTGGCTTTTGGAATGGAGCTACACAGTTAACTCTCCTGGTTTCTAGAACTGAAGATTTGGACTTGAACTGCACATCTTTCATGGTTCTCTAATTTGTCAGCTGCAGATCTTGGGACTTCTCAGTTTCCATAATCTCATGAGCTGATTCATTAACATCAATCTCTCTCTCTGTCTCTTTCTTTCTCTCTTACCCTCCCCTCAATTGAAGCAGGGCTGTGAAGGCCAGCAAAATGGTCCCCAGATAGTTGCTCCCAAGATCATGTCTGCAGGTGACTAGAGAGAGAGCTGAGAGTCAAAGCTGAACAATCGTACTTAGCAGAGCCTAGTGACACATACCTACTCCCGACCCACAGTTGGCAGGAGAAGCATCTCTGCACTCCTGGTGAAGTGAATTATGACTCATGACCCATAGGAGCAAAGAAGCCTTTGCACTTGAAGCAATGGTGTTTAAGGACTTGGTTCCATGGCCAGAGCACCTGATTTGAAGCTGAACTCTGCCTTCTACTAGCTGTGGGATCTTGGGCTAGTTGGTTAACCTTAAGTGCCTCAGTTTTTTGATATAACTTGCCAGGTAGAGTATCTGCAATGTTTCAATGACACATGTAAAACACTTAAAATAGTACCTGAAAGGTATTAGGCATTCAGAAAATCAAAAAGATTATTACTGTATATCATTAATTCTAAGATACATTTTTCCCCTCATTTTATCATTTCTATAATGGTTTGCCTTTGCCCATTTTTTTCACATTTAACATTTCTGAAATTGGAAAGCACTTAAAAATTGATAGAATCTCAGGCAAAATGAGATATAGTATTAATATTTGGGTTGTTCCAGGATAAATTGTATAGGAAGGCAGTGGTTATGTACTGTGTTTAAGCTCTTATGAACGGCAGAAGAGAAGGATTCTCTCCCTCTCTGAAATTCCATGTTTAATCCTAAACTTTTCTTGTTACATATAATTATGTCCATATGTCTGTATGTATAGATACATAGATAAAAAAGAAATAGATATATCTGACTACATAGCCATGTCATATTTGGAGAAACTAGACAGACATTTTAAAAGCAGTTTTTTTCTGTACCATGGGTTTCTGGGTAAAATTTACCTTCTAATTTATACTATGAACTTAGTGCCTGGTACATAGGAAATTAGATGAATTAGTAAATTATATGAATTATTTTTAAAAATAATTTTTCCTTATAAATTTATAATAATTTTTACTTGAAATTGTTATTTAAATAAGTCATTTTCAGACTTTAATGGCACCCTTATTAGAAATATTCAACCTCTCTTTTCCAATTATCTTGCCTATTTCTTATTCATTTTCTTCCTCTGGCCTTTCCTTTTCCCTGCACATTTCTCTTTAGCTGCTCAAATCCCTCTTTCCATCCTTTGTCCTCGGAAACTTCAACCTAAGGCCTTCAACAATCTCTTACAACTTCTGTTTAGTTTTGAGTCAGGGCAATGAAGATAAAATATGAATGGGCTTAGGAAATGGTCTTCCACATTCATAAAAGAAAAAAATGTAACATTGCTGCCAGGTCACCCAGAACAAGTTCCAATTCCCAATAGTCAGGGAAGAATTTTTAAAGTAAAAAATCAATGGCTGTGAAATTACACATTAGTCCAGGGCAGAGTACTCTGTTTTCCCAGTGAACATTCATCTTACTATAGTAATAGTGGCACAGACAATTTGCTGGAGTGAAGTTGATCTATAAGTGTTTTAATTAAAGTTCTGACAGCCAATTGAAGCCTTTTTTATTTTTTGGATGTATCTTATCCATCTTTCTCTGTCTATGAATGGCTGTGCCCAGGGATTTTAATCTATGAGGGAGGCGTAGGTTAATGTTCTCAATGTATTAACTGATCAGGAGGAAAGGGACATTATGGGTTTCTTTCCTTATAAGCTCCCCAAGCTCTACATTCTATAAGGCATGTCTTGGTAAATGCTAGTTGAACACAAGAGTTAATGAAGATTGCTCTGAGACTATGGTAGGGAAGAGGGTAGGATGGGAATTTGGCCATCCTAGGTCTATTTGCTGGCTTTCCATCATAGAAGCTGTGTCTTTAGAAGATAATGAAACATTTAAGTGTCACTTTTCTCACTTTTAGATAGGGACAATTCACATACCTTACAGGTTTATGCATCTACCACCTCTCTGCCATTGTTTACTGAAATTCTCAGGTTAGACAATCCATGGACCATTTCTTGAGAACAAAATGCCTCTTTATCAGTCCTGCTAGAATTTTCTGAAATAGAGGACAAAACGTATACGTTAGTGATATAACCAGGAGTTTTTCAAGAAATCTACATAAGCCATAATATATTCAATATTATGTGGGCCGATTACATTTGGATACTGATATTTCTTGGATAATGCTTGTGTTAAACTTAGTCTTCTCAGCCTCAATCACTGACATTTTTTTTTCCAAGTGGAAGTGTGAGAATGAACTGAGTACCACCCGTGGGCCTAGCTTCCCACCTTCCTCCTTTGCTCAGCTTTTGACATGATCAGTTGTTGTCCTTGTCTCCACCAATAGTCATCTTCATTTCCAACTGGCTTACATGCCTAGTGGCCATGATAATGTCACGTCTCACCTATTGAGAAGACTTGGACCACATGGAGCTGTTTACCTTTAAGCAAACAAGCTGCCATAAAAGTCAACTAGAGGGAGGGAAATTGACTCTTAATGGTCTGTAATGAGCCCCAGTGTCTCTCATTTTTTACCTAACTTTGGCCTTAGCCAAAAGGTAGCTTCTTGTCCCCACCTAGTCTTACATGTTTCCCTGTCCATTTGTATTTTTTATGTTCCAGGAAGATGGTATGAAATACTATTTGTAAATTGGCCATGTAAACTGTAAGGTACTATATGCTTTGAAAATCATAAAATTATGAGTACCTTGTTTCCTTCACAGGGATGTTCCTATAGGGAGGTGATATGGAGTGATGGGAAGCGTTTATGTCAGTCTAATCATAGCAGAGTTGAAATCAGATAAATAAAGGTGAAATCAGATAAATAAAGTAGGCAGTTAACTTATATGATTGATTTTATGTTAGGCATAGACAATATGCAGAAAACTAATCTTACTGATTCTCCTTGAGGAACTCCAAGTTTAGAAAGGAAGATGGAGATAGCACACCTAATGAAAATATAACATGCAGTCCATTGCGGTGGCTCATGCCTGTAATCCCAGCAGTTTGGGAGGCCGAGGTAGGTGGATCATTTGAGATCAGGAGTTCAAGACCAGCCTGGCCAACATGATGAAATCCTGTCTCTACTAAAAATACAAAAATTAGCCAGGCAGTAGTGGTGGGCGCCTGTAATCCCAGCTACTCGGGAGGCCGAGGCAGGAGAATCACTTGAGTTTGGGAGGCAGAGGTTGCAGTGAGCTGAGATTGCACCACTGAACTCCAGTCTGGGAGACAGAGTGAGACCTTGACTCAAAACACCAAACAAACAAACAAATAAAAAAACCCACAACAACAACAAAAAAAACCGAATAACACACATGAAAAGGGCTGTTTAAACTGAGTCACAATGACATGGTGCCACGGGATGCCTAGGATGGAGGCACGGGCTTTCAGTTGAGAGGCGGGGCATCCTAAGGCTTCCCAGGGATAAGAGGAGAACATGAGATCCATGGAGGTGGAAGTTGTTCTCCTCCATTCACTGCAATGTTCCTAGCACTGGAATAGTGTTTGACATATATTAGATCCCCCCCCCAAAAAAAATTGATGAATGAATAAATGACTGATTTTGAACTGTGAATTGGAAAAAGATGACAGAGATCACTATGACTTGGGGTGATGAGTACAGGAAGACAAGGCATTCCTGCCTGCTCTGTAGGGCCTCAGATTTTTCTAGCACTAGAAAATGGGATCTCAATTTTCTAGTGCTAAACGGGGGGCTTCTTTTTCTCCTTGCAACTGCACCTTTAGGCAGATCCATCCTCACTGCAAGAAATAGGGTTTGATACAATGACTGAGCCAACTCTGCTTTTATCAATCAGTTCCAAACACTTGATATCATTACTTAGCTTGGGCTTCTGGGAGATATTTGAAATTGAATTTTGACCAAGATTAAAGGAAGCTGGAAGAAGTTAATCACCTTTCCAGTATCACCATTACCTTGATGCCAGCAAAACCCCATATTCCTTGTGCTTACTATAATTCAAAATGTTGCAAACACATAATTATACAATTTAAGAGAGCCAAGGAGATGATTGGTGCCACAAACACAGTATTACCACTGGCTCTATTTTGACTGCTGATATTAAAAGCAAAATTCAAGTAGGCATTTAATAAAATATTTAATAAATCAGTGAATATGGCTTATGTGTTGCCATACAGTTTCTGATTTTTTTTTTTTTTAATAAAAAGGGATTGGTGAATGATGGTGCAAGGTCCAATTACTGGACTGTGATGTGTGTGCCAAGAAGTGGTGGAGTGTATTCTAAACAACACAGGATGTTAGTCTGGAGGGTTTACTTAAGTCTCACATCTCCCATGGTATGGCTTTCGGCCAAACGCTTCTGCTTGAGAAGCCTAGATCGTCTCACTCTGCAAATGAGAGTTCCTTTAGACTAGGATAATCCTACAAGTGTGGATCTACCCAAAGGAAAAGAATTATTTTATCAAAAGATAGACTGGTGGCTAATGCCTGTAATCCCAGAGCTTTAGGAGATAGAAGTTGGGGAATTAAGGCCAGGAGTTCGAGACCAGCCTGGGCAACATAGAGACCCTGGCTGGTCTTGAACTCGTGGCCTTAAGCAATTTTACTTTTTATTTTTGGCTCTACAAAAATAAAATGATAAAAATATTAACTGGGTGTGGTGGTGCACACCTCTAGTCCTAGCTACTCAGGAGTCTAGGAGTGAGCAGTATTCACACCCCTGCACACCACCCTGGGTGAAGAGTAAGACCTTGTCTCTGAAAGAAAGAAAGAAGAGGAAAGGAAGGAAAGAAAGAAAAAACCTGCACCTGTATGTTTATGGCAGCACTATTCATAATAGCAAAGATACAGAATAAACCTAAGTGTCCATTAGTAGAGGACTGGTTTAAGAAAATGGGGTATATATACATAATGGAATACTATTCAGCCATAAAAAGAATGATATCATGTCATGTGCAACAACATGGGTGAAACTGGAGGCCTTTATCTTGGTGAAAAAACTCAGAAACAGGGAGACAAATACCATGTGTTCTCACTTCCGAGTGGGAGCTAAATAACGTGTACATATGGATGTAGAGTGTAGAGTAATAGACGTTGGAGGCTCAAGAGGGTGAGCTGGTGGGAGGAGGGTGGATGATGAGAAATTACTTAACGAATATAAGGTATGTTATGTGGGTGATGGATACCCTGAAAGTTCTGACTTCACCACTATGCAGTCTATGTATGTAACAAAATGTAAGCATGCTTTCTTAAAAAACAAGGGGTGTCTTTTAGGCTTGAGAGTCTGTGATTTCATCATCATGAGTCCTTTTTTGTTCTTAAGTAACAGAGACATTCACATTTCCATTGCAACCCCACAATGAGGGAATCAAGTAAACACAAATAATTAGAACTGGTCTAAAGACTTCATTTTTATGGCAAAGTTCAGAGATGGGAAGTGGCTTGCTCAGAGTCATGGAGCAAGTTCGCACATAGGCCTAGAATCCATGGTTGCTGAACTTCAGCCCAAGATTCTCTAGGTTTTCACCATAACAATAATCAATAATAGTGGCATTGTGTTGGACAGGGTCAGATTGAGGTGTACAGAGGCCAGATGGCTTGTCTAAATGATGTATTGATCTTTGTGACCTTGAATAAATTGGTTGTGGGTTGTGGAGATATATTGGCCTGGTTTCTTCTGTCATTTTACTGCTCAGATCAGCTCACCTTGCATATTAGATATGTGCCTATGGCATCAGAAGGTCAGGAATAACCAAGCCACAGGCTTTCAGGCTGTTCTGGGTCTCTCAGTGTGTAGGTGTGTGTTGCAGCCAATGCCCTCACCACTGTCAGATCTGACCCTGGGCACTCATACCTCCAAGTGCTGATCTTAGGGAAAGCTGTGATTTAGGTCACGGAAAAGAAGTAATTAGCAGAATAAATCAAATGACTTTTTCCTCCTGGAGTTTTGGTAGAGTTGACCTATGATCCTTTGCTTTTCATATGGTAGAGATTGCTGGGTGTACCACCCAGCCTTTCCGAGAACCACCCAGTTAGACATAACGTTTTAGAAAACCCAGGGTCATCTTTAGTTTGACTGATGTCTAATGTGGGACACGGGTGGTTCTTTAACATTTTCAAGCTCAGTTATGTATGTGCATTGGCTGTAACCCATATAAAGTTCGGATCACCTGAACAGAGATGGAGACAAAGAAGAGTTTAATAAAATAAAGACTTCAAAAATATTACTTATAGAGTCAATGAATACACATGTGTCGTCTCTCAATTATGAGAGTGTCAGAAGGAGCTGGATTTTCAATCAAAGGCTGTGCATATTTTATTTAACTGAATTCAATATGACAGAAATAATAACCTAATATGTGAATATGAAGGAATTTAGAGGAGAGAAAAATTAAATTCAGTGGGCAATGGCATTTCCAAAAGGCTTCTGAGAAGAGGTGAATTAGACAAACCTCTTGCAATGGATAAGTATATAGACGAGGGTTTAAAAGGCTTGAATTCTATTTGGCCTTAAGAAGATTACCGACTTCAGTTTTCTTGTCTATAAAATGAGAATAATAATGGTATATACACTTAGGATTGAGAGAATTAAAAAACTATCCTGTGTTATGCGCATCGCAGTGCTTTATAGAGATCAAGTGCTAATAAATGTTAGCCCTCACTAGTGGTATTATTTTATCCAATACAATGGTTTTCTGAACAATTATGCAATCTTTCTTGAAGACTGCCTTGGATAGGGAGGGATATGCTGATCTTTAAGCTCCTGTTTCTCAGCTCCAAATCCACAGTTCAACATTCTGCTTTGCAATGCTAGGGCTCAGAATCTACACTTCTGTTTTTTCTTTTCTAGCTGACCCCTGCTAGTTTCTTCCATTGAAGGACTGGAGAGAAACCAAAAAGCAAGAGAAGAGAGAGGTTTCCTTTTGCGCATTGCTCCCGTCAGTGCCGCTTCCCACCCCATGCCCTTTCATCCTGGTAGCAGCACTTTATCCCAATTCCCAGCTTCTTTCCACACTTCTCATTGTTTTATGGCACTCCTCAGAGGGAGCCTGGGAATATCCTTCCTCAGGGGACTGAACTCCAGCTCTATGGGGCTCTTCTTCCAAGCTGCTGAAGGAATAGAAGCAGCCTGGTGGCAACCCTCTTCAGAGGGTTTGGGTCCTAGCTTCCTGGGGTCCCTTCTCTGAGCATTTTGCTTCTGATAACCTCAACCTTTTCCCTTTAATGAGCCATAGGGTAGCTGCTTGCTGCCATATTTTCATTGGATTATCTCATCATTCCTATTTATTGAATTGTCAGTTTTCTCATGATTTTTAAAATACCATTCCCCATATTAAATTATCTCTGTTAATATAACTAGTGTGGTTCTGTTTTCCAAGTGACCTGACTAGAGTAACACTGAGAAGCTAGAAAGCACCTTTGAATTTTCTCATTAAACAGTTTATGGCATTTTTTTTTCTTGCCTTTTGGTCCTAATCTATGAGGTCTATCTCTGCTGGCCTCCCTTCCTTTCTACCCATAAGATAGTTTATGCCATTTTTACTGCTGAAGTATTTTTTTTTAAGTTGATGATTTGAAGCTATTTTTTGAAAAAAACATTTCAGGTGATTATAAGAGTTATTTCTTGTGCTAGAGCAGCCTGGTAGGTTGACTAGGAGATAAATGAGAATAAGACCACTATTCCTTGGACTGTCTCATAAGCATTGTTCCTCACCAGGTGGTTTTGAGTTTGGCTTCCAGGTTGCAGCAGATGGTCTTAGCTGTTCTTAATTTCTATCTGTAAATTACATAGTTGTATAATATAGGATTCTTTCTGTCTTAAGTGACAAAAGCTCAACTTGGTTTGTCTTAATAAGAAAAGGGACTTTCTTAACTGAAAAGTCCAGGACATCTGGTCCAGGCATAGCTGGATCCAGATGTGGCAAATAATATCCCCAGGAATCTATCTCCTGTGTACACACCCTAAACTAAGTAGGAAAAGGAACACTCTGATTGACCGGCAATAATAATGAAAATGTAGGAAGGACAGTGCATCTAATCAAAATCAGGATTTTGTCTTCCGAATGAGGAGAAATGGATTCCAGGCAGGAAAATACACCAAATGTTGCCTATCACACTATTGATACAGTTGTCCAAAAAAGGTGGGTATCAGCACTGCAGCTTGGAGATTTTGCCTGTTATGAGGTGATGCTTCACTCTCTCCAGGATGCTCAGTGCTCCATGCGTATCATTGTGTCTAGAGAAAGTAGTCTTGATGTTGTATATAAGGAGCAAATCTGTGAGATGACTCACTTGCCTGTTTTTTTCCTCTGTGAGGGTCTTTCCGTTTTCCTTCCTCCTGGCAATCAGTGTGGTGAATTTGTTGATAAGCTGGGCTCTGAGACTAAATTGCTTGGGTTTGAATTTTGGTACCAATTCCTCAACCCTGTAACTTTGGGCAAGTTGCTCTATTGTGCATCTGGATAGTAGGACCTTTCTTCGTCTGCATTTCTTTCTTTATCTACCTTTCTTCATCAAATACTACAATAGCATCTTTCCCATGAGGATCTAGTGAAATTATAAATGTGCAAACAGTGGCATAAATGACAAGTCATCAGTAAGTATTACCATTATTCTCCCCCTACTGCAAAAACCATTTCCAGAGAGCTGAACCACTGGTGAGCCAGACTGGTCTCATGAATGTTTTACCAGATTTGTCCTCCTTTCTTCCCTGGCATCCTCTAGGCTTTGTCTCACTGGCACTCTTCCCTCTTGGAAATGAGAGCATACTCTGTAAGGTTATGAGTCTGGGAGTCAGGCACCTCCTGGAATACAACCTGGCCTTTCCAGAAGTAATAAGCAAAAGATTTCACAGCTATTATGGATGTTGGCCCTAGCTATGAAGCAGCATCCTGTAGTCTCTTCGATGGGTCAGATGTTAACCCTTGAGTTACCATGTCACAGAGATGGCCAGGTATCCTGGTTTAAAAAACTAGTCTTGCGGCCGGGCGCGGTGGCTCAAGCCTGTAATCCCAGCACTTTGGGAGGCCGAGGCGGGTGGATCACGAGGTCAAGAGATCGAGACCATCCTGGTCAACATGGTGAAACCCCGTCTCTACTAAAAAAAATACAAAAAATCAGCTGGGCATGGTGGCACGTGCCTGTAATCCCAGCTACTCAGGAGGCTGAGGCAGGAGAATTGCCTGAACCCAGGAGGCGGAGGTTGCGGTGAGCCGAGATCGCGCCATTGCACTCCAGCCTGGGCAACAAGAGCGAAACTCCGTCTCAAAAAAAAAAAAAAAAAACTAGTCTTGCTATCTGAGTCTATTTGGTTTCTGAATCAGGGAGTGTGAATTCAGGTAGAAAGGGATACCTGTACTTCTTTACAGCTTCTAATACCTGCACCATATTGCCAGTATGAATGCATTATGGCTTAGTTAACAGACCTTTGAAAACTGAGGCTGATAGTAAGTTTTCTCTATTTATAAATAAAACTTTGTATGTGCTAGTATTTGTTAAAAAACTAGTTATGTATTGTTCTGCTGGGTTTCGTTGGGACAACACTCAGAGGCCTGGGGCAGCTGCCTTTTGCAGAGTGGTATGAAAGCTCTCCTATGCTCTCTCTCTGCATGCCTCACAGTCATTAGTCCTGATCGTTCTGCTTACTCATTCCACGATGCTGGTGGCTCACGTATCCTTTTTCAGCCTCAGTTTTCACAGCATTCAGCATTAAATGGGTTATCATATGGTAAATGCTTAATAAATGTTATTGTTAGGGTAGGCCCTGGAACCACACAGGTTTGAACTGAGCAGCTTTACTTACATGTGGATTTTTAAAGAAGATATATTAGAAATTTTTTGAGATGTGCAGAATTTGAAAAAACTTGCAGATGAACCACGAAGACTGGAAATACTGAAAAAAGTAAGAAAAAAATTTGGCATTTCGTAAATGCACAAAACATAGGTAGAATCTAGTCTACTTTAGCATTTAATGCACAAATCTATTATAAAAAGTTAAAACTTATCAAAACTTATGGAAAGACAGTAGATGGTGCCATTCATAGTTTAGAGAAGTGTAAACAAATGCAACGATGCAGTATTAAATCATAACTGCATGAAATTAACAGTAGTACCTACAGTATTGTAATAATTTTGTACAGGCCTCCTGTTACTGTTGAAGGTGAGCTCAAAGGTTGCGAGAGTCCCCTTTGAACACTGTGTTATGCTAATCATCTCTGTGAGCAGTTCGCCTCTCCAGTAAATTGCATAGTGCAGTGAAGAGTGATCTCTCACAGTTCTTGCATATTTTTCATCATATTTAGTGCAATATCATAAACCTTGAATAACACCATAAGGCCCAGATGCAGTACCACTAATGATGTCAGAAGTGCTCCCAAGAAGCAGAGAAAAGTCCTGATATGACAAGAAAAAGTTGAATTGCTTGATTTGTATCTTAGATTGAAGTCTGCAGCTGTGGCTCTCTACCATTTCAAGATAGATGAATCTATCATAAGGGGCATTGTAGAAAAGGAAAAGGAAATTCCCGAAGATTCCTGAAGCCACTGTGAACAATCTACTGTTTGTGTTATCAGTAAAGGTTCCATCAACAATAGGCTACTAGTAGTTAAGTTTTTGGGAGTCAAAAGTTATACAGATTTTTTTTTTTTTTTTTTTTTTTTGCTGCAGGAGAACTGGTGTCCCTAACCTCCACATTTTTCAAGTTATCAAATGTAGTAATATATTCACCCATTCTCTTCTCCTACTTTGTTTCCACTGGGACTTAAATCCTATGTTTCCTTTGCCATTTTAGTATCCTAACTTTTACCTTAAAGAGATAAAAAAAGATTCCTGAATGATGGCACTTGATTCTTCAGAAATAGGCGCTAAGGCTCAGCTTGCCAAATTTGAGTTCAACTCCTCCTCCAAGATAACTAACATGCACTGATATTCCAGATCCTTTTCCCCCTCTGTGGTGTACTGGCAGAGACTTTGCAAGATTCAGGTTAGGTCTGCACAATACTCTCAGATAAATCTTTCCCTTTGTCACACTGTTGAACTGCTAATAAAGAGAGCAGGCAGGCATTGTGGCAGGGCTTTCTTTGGTCAGAGTCCTAATGGTATGTCAGGATTGTATAATTCAGCCTCCGAAAGAGAGAGAAATTGTTTGGTTGGGAGAAATTAACTGCAGATTGATCCTATCTGTTTTAATTTAGCATAAGATGGCTTAGACTACTCCAAAGAGCAGATGGGCTATTGATCTGACAATAGGATAATCAGAGCATCAAAGCTGGGTAGGGGGTGGGGGTTGGAGAATTTAGAGCACCTGGGACTTTGCCGGGGGGCTTTCTTGGCAACAAAGCCATCCCTTACTTGAGCAAGTACCTTTGCCCACTAACAGGTCTTATTAGGGGCCAGAGCTCCTGAGGCCCAGGCCTGGCACCAGCATGGAGCTGTCATATCAGGAGATGATGTCTTACGGTGGGTGTGTTAGGAGAGAGATGCCACTTGGCAGTAGACGGGGTAAGCTGTGGAGCAGGGAAGATGAGAGGCAGGTACTGTGCTCTAGCAGGGCACTGAGGAGAGATGGAGATCAAGATAAGAGAGCTGGGATTAGAATCAGCTGGTAGAGCTTGGAAGCTACAGGGTGTCTCTTTTTCTTTCTTCCTTTTTGCTTTTTTTTTTCTTTTTCCAGTTTGTTTCCCTTCTGTCTTGTCTCTGAGTTACCGCCCCCACCACCACTTGCAGCTGCATTAACTCTGTTACTGGCCTGTAGGGAGTGCTTTCTCCAGAGGAGCCAGGGCAGAGGTGTATATTGAAGCTGAGTGTCTCCTGCTGGGTGAGGGGCCCCAGTGTGAGTGGGGGTCACACCGTCCATTTTCCTGAAGCTTTGTTTGTGGTCAGATTTCTCCTCTGTCCCACAGAAAATTAGATGTCTGCTGATTCGGGACACTCCCGGGTGGGTCAGGCAGAGTTCTTGGGATGCCATGGTGATTGCTGTGTCAGGATGCCCTGACACATAAGCTAGTTGGAGGCCCAGCCAAGACCCACATATCAAAGGGCAAATGGAGTCATGGGGGCCCCAGAGAAAGGGTGGATGATTCCAGAAAGTGACACTTGGAACAGTTTTGCAAGCTCCCTGTGTCTGACTGACAAGACCCTGAGAGCCTTTACTCTAAGGACCTGTTTCTGGGGATGGGGCTGGTAGCAGGCCCTGGAAAGCTGTGTTAACTCTGCATGGTCATCTGCAGCAGGGCTCCAACCAAGGAGTCTGCAGTGCAGCAGGGATGTGCAGGTGGATGGATGTAAGTGTTAGGAGGCAAAGCTGAACTCATCCTGCTAAGGATAGTCACAATGGTAAAACTTAGGCTTTTTAGCTGGGGGAAGGATATCGGTCCTCTTTTTTCTTATTCTCTTCTGCCTTCCCCTCCATCCTAACCCTCACTCCACTTCTTCCCAGGAACCCAGTGATCTCCCTCATTCACTGAGAATTTTGTCAGCAAGACAATGTATCTCATCAAGATATCATCAAGTTTCCTAAGCATTTGGTCTAGGTAGAAGAGAGTGATGCTTACCATAAGCTGGGCCAGATTTATCTGGATGTAGACTTCTGAGGTAACAACAACCCATTCCTCTGTTGTTGAAAGTGTCTTGGATATCTAAGGAGTGGCAGAGGGCAGAAAAGCCTTCTAAGAGAAGGAGATCATTCTTTCCTTCCTTCATTTATTTAATTTGAGGGTCTACTATGCTAGACTTCTAGACTCTGGGGAACCAATAATCATTTCACTGATCTCATGGAACTTGCATCATTGCAGGGAGAGAATGGTAATAAAAAAAATCACATCTCAGGTGTTGAGTGCTAGGAATATATATATATATATATATATATGATGCTAATTACATAGGATTTTACTTTTTGTTTTAATGTCAAAATGAAAATTTCAAATTAAACAAAGTTCACTAACCCTAAGTACTTTATATCAGTGCTATTCAAGGGCAGTTTAATGGGTAGTTTTATTAATTTGTCTTTTCTGATTTTTAATTCAATTTATAGATGGGACAAGAGATCCATGACTTAACCTACATATGCAGTTTGAATGTTTCACAAAGCTTAGCCTGCTTTGCTCCCATTTTCTGTTCATTTGAGGGAAAACAGAATTTTTGATGCCTGAAATAATAATGATTTCTTTTTCCCATCTAAAAGAAATATCAACTAGAGGAATAGCTAGGTTCCTGACATAGTAGAAAAATAATAAACTATATTCATAGCTGAACAAATGGATCTTGCTGGGAAATATTTTGGACTTTCAATAGTCTCACGGAGATAGAATATTTCTTGAACCTAAAACCTTTTTTTTCTTTCGGTATTTTTACAAAAAAGACTAAATGGCTTTTGATTAAAATTGCCAAATCATTTGAAGTTAAGCTTTTGGAATGCCAGGGCAGTCAAGGCCCTGAATGCATGGAGCACTGAAGCCCACACATTGGTGTCCTCTTGCTTGGAGCCTGGCCTGACCTCCCTTCACTTTCCCTGCAGTTTCAGTGTTGCTATGCTAACTGGGGCTCAGGACTCTTAACCTGTGGCTGCAAAAATGATAATTCTTACAAAAGCCTGGCAGATGAAAGGTGAAAGACAGATTTTGTATTTCATCTATGTCAGATGACCTAATAGTGAAGGGAATCTTTAAGAGAAAACACCAGTCAAGCCCATTAACAGTCACAGACCTTTGCGTTAGGGTTTCACGTGCGATTGAATGACCTAGAGACGGCTTGCTTCAGGGGAAACAGATTCTGAACTCAACGAGTCTGGTTTGAGTTCTGGCTAGCTATGTGACTTTGGACCATCTGACTCTGGACAGGTCGCCTAACCTTTCTTGGCTTCCATATCTTTAATGAGGAAGGTAATAGTACCTACCTCTTGGGATTATTAAGAAGATGAATGAGTTCATATATTTAAAACATGTCAAAGTGTGTAGGGCATAGTAAACATGATATAAGTGTTAGTTATTACTAACTCTGGATCTCAGTTTTCGGACTCATGAGATGATATGCAGCTCAGGCTGTTTAAAAGTCAGGAAATAGTGCAGTGTTTTGTAAATAGTAATATACCAAGCAAATGGAAACTAATTTAACACATGTGATATTTTTTAAAGTTTGAACTTTCCTCTTTAGACTGATTATTTTCACTCATTTAATTATTATCCAATTAATTAAAAGAAAAATAACCCCCCCAATAGACCCCTATGTATTTTTGCATTTATTACTGGTGGTTTGTACTGAGAGACTTTGGAAAAGATTTTTATTAGGAATGTTATGCAAAATCAATATAATCCATTAAAACAATAATAAAAATATGATGAATGAGCAAAACAGATTCTTATTTATGAGTATACCTGAGAGATATGAGAGGCCCTTTTGAAGCACTTAGACTCCAGGAATAATTCAATACTATCTAATTCAATTCACTTGAAATATTTACTAAGTATCTACTAGGTATCAGGCAGTGTGCTAGCACAGGAGAGGTTAACATTTAAACTTCTCTGCCCTCAAGGAATTCTCAATTTAAGAAAAGGATCATATAATAACATGTGTTAAGTATAATACAAGACAAGATATGAGGGGACCTAAATTCTCTGTGATTTCAGAGAAGAAAGATATCCCGCTAAGTGAATGGGAATATATTCACTGGTTTTTGAAGTCAGAAGAGAATTTAGCAATGATCTTACCTAACCTTTCATGCAATTGGAATTTTTTTCTACAATAGTATTCATTCATGTGCCAATTTATTTGCTTGCTCCTTCTGTAACTCCTGCTGTATATCACAGATGTAGGACAAACAAAAGTTAATGGGACATGATATTAATGATTGTTTTTGCCTTGGGAAGTCAGTTTTTTTCTCCTATGGCCTTCAACTGATTGGATGAGGCCCACCAGCATGATGAAGAGTCATCTGTTTCAGTCCAAGTCTACTGATTTATTTTTATTTACTTATTTTATTTATTTTTTGAGACAGAGTCTCACTCTTTCCCCCAGACTGGAGTGCAGCGAGGTGATCACGGCTCATTGCAACCTCTGCCTCCTGGGTTCAAGTGATTCTTGTGCCTCAGCCTCCTAAGTAGTTAGAGTCACATGTATGTGCCAACAGGCGCGGCTAATTTTTGTATTTTTAGTATAGATGGGCTTTCACCATCATGGCCAGGCTGGTCTTGAACTCTTGGTCTCAAGTGATCTGCCCACCTTGGCTTCCCAAAGTGCTGAGATTACAGTTGTGAGCCACCACATCTGGCCCAAATCTACTGATTTATGTGTTAATGCCACCTAAAAAAAAAACTTCACAGAAATATCTAGAATAATGTTTGACTCAATATTTGGATACTGTAATCTAGTCAATTTGGCCGTCATAGATAAAATTAACCATCACACATATCATCCTTGCCCCCAAGAACCTCACAACACTGAGTGATATATGTATGTGAAAGGATTTACTGTTCTGTGTAATTGTTGTTAAGGATGGAGGGAAATTCCATGAACTGTGGGGTATAAAGAAGGGGGCAGCTAATCTAACCTGAGAGTATCAGAGAGGACTTCTCAGAAATGGACTTCCATGCTGGATCCTGATGACTTTGATCATAACCATGTGAAGCAGACAGCATTTATCTTCTCAATCTTGGCCAGATTGAGAAGAGCACAATATATTGAGAAAACACGGAGAGCTGGAAAGAAGGAATAAACACACACACACATACACACACATGTGCACACTACTGTAATCACAGACTGAAATTTGAGTATTGCCAAACATAACCTGGCTATTTTGATACACTGTTGTTTGTTTGTCTTAATCATTGAAATTTTAGTAGCAGCTAAGTTGTGTCCCATATAGCTCAGGTCACATGTATTAAAACTCTGTTTGTAAATGTGTTTTCCCCACTGCTTAAATTTCTACATACCTTCCTTTTGCCACAGTTTTCTTCCTATATGGATCCTGTTTCAAGTAATATGACATCTTTTAACGATTGTATATATGTGTCTGAAACTGTATAAACACCATATCTAACTCTCACAAAAATCTACATGTTAGATAATTTTATGTCCATATCAAAAGTGAGAAGACTGAGTATCTTAGTTGAGTTATTATTTGTCCTCAGTTCCAGAAGCACTGAATGGTAAAGGCAGAATTTGAACGTAGGATTTTCTTACTCCAACAATTTCAGCCACAACGGGAGGGTCACAAGAAAAATGGCTACTGGTTCTAGACCAGGTAATTGAAATGAGTGAAACAGGTGTGTGCACATGCACGTGTACCTGCATGAGGGATGGGACTGTCGCAAATTGTAGAACTCATGACTCTTCCAAAAAGGGCAGGTGCTGCTCGGCTTCATCCAAATGCTGCTGCATGGAAAAACAAACCGTGCCTTGCCAGATCTCTAATTTTCAAGAGTAACTGGAATTTTGTTTTTATGTTTTCTTTCTTTCCTTTAAAGTATGAAATTTCTTTATTTTCAATGCTGGCCCCAATACATAAAAACACCATGTAGTCCAAATAAAACATATCTATTGGCTAGGTGGCTCCCATGAGTCACCGGTTTCTGACTTTTGATCTGTACTATTATTCCTCCCAATAGATAAATATTTCTAACACATTAACATTGTAACACCTCAGAGTGTTTAAATATGTAGTAATAATATTTGTGGAACTAAATGTGGTCTCACATGACTTTCATCATAACCATTTGAGGCAGAAAGGGGAATGATCTTTACACTCCTATTGTCCTTGGACACAATGAGGCTAAAAGGAATTATTGAACCTGTCCTAGGTTGCACGTGACCGAAAAAGGCCTTTATCTTTCACTTGAATGCAGCCTTTATTATACTACATACCTTTCTTCAACACTAGGTGAGAAAATGAGAATTAAACGAACCAGGGTAGAGAGTGAAAGGGAAAAAGGTCCATGTTCTTTACAGATTGGTGTTTGAGAAAATTAGAGAAGTAGAAATGTAGAGAGAAATGGTCAAGAATCAGATCTAAGCTGGGAAGCGAGGTCTTGGCTGCTGTCAGATTCCAAAGAAAGGTGTGGGCCATAACACACCCAGACCCTAACTCAGAGCTTCTCATCTAAAGTGGGCATCAGTCCAGGGTTCTGATGGGGTCTCCCTGATCACAACGACACTAGAGTTGAAAGAAATTTTCAATTATCTAATGATTCATTTGTTGAATGCTCAGTTACTGAGAATCTACCATGTTCCAAGTGGCATGTGGTTCCCTTATGTCTCTGTTCCTCCCCTTTCCACCCTGAAATAATATCTGGAAGCCATGGTTTTAGAGCTTGGAACGTTGAAGAATGATTTATCTATTTGAAAATATAAACCAATTATTTGTTCTGTTGACTGTCAGCATGGAAGTGGTTGTCCTTGAGAGGAAGTGGGGAGATAGGAATTAGATTCTGAAAAGCCTATTCTTCTGCTTTTTGAGACTATAGTACTTCTAGCAGCTTTTACTGACTCCTTTAGGCCCAAATGAAATATGTTATCTAAAAATCTGAGTAACGTGTGAAGGAGGAATAACTCAATTTGTGTTAATTAACATACACTGTTTTCTCTACCTTCTGTAAAATACAATCCAATATACTATGAGAACATGCTACACAATATGATATGATGCAATAGGGACACTGTGGTTTGAAGAGATTCTGGGGCTCTATAGAAGTGAGACGTTTAGGCAACAAGTCATCTTAGGTATCTCCTATTTGCCAGCTATTGTCGTAGGCCTTGGGGAATACAGAAGGGTAGAAAACTTCTCTATGCTGTCAAGTAGACAGTGAAACTCAGTAGGGATGACAGACTTGTAAAGTGAGCTTTTCAACTCCAGAGACTTGGGGTCCATGAGAGTACAGGGGAGCCTGAAGGAGCCTGGAGGGTCCGGGAAAACCCCCAGAAGAGGTAACTCCAGATCTTGGAAATGGAAGCTGTCATCACCTGAAGCCTTTTCAGGGAAAATGCAATCTGTGTATTGCTTTAATATTGGACCTGTAGACAGCGATGCATTGAGGATAGGGTAGGATGCTGGGCTAGGGCAAAGCAAGGCTGTGGGAGAAAACATGAAGCAGACACAGGCAGAAGAAAGAAACTGGAAAACTGATGAACAGGCAGCTGGGTGGAAGTGTGGAGTTCAGGTGCGCTCAGGCACAACAGCCAAGGAAAAGAGAGGAAGAAAGGACACAAGGGCAAGGTAAAGGACTGCCAAGAAACTAGTCCATGACCAGAGATCACAAAAATCAGAGAGCATGAGATGAGAATAGAGTCCAGAGCAGTCACCTAAAAATTAGACAGGAGACTCCAGTGTCGATATCTCTACAACCTGATTCCAAGGGAACTTTTCCTCATGTCCTGCCCAGGAGGATAGGAGAGGAGCTCATCTCTTGGCTAAAAGGCTGGTGGGAGCACCCGGTTGGAATAGGCCAGGAGTGGGCAGGAATTGGGGGAAATTTCCTAATGGTAAGTTATCTAACATTTTGAGGAGTGCTTCTAGGCCACGTGAAACATCTCAAATGATACCAAATGGTTTAATTAATGAAATTTTTTTTCTTTAATGTTTTGCCTCATGGAATGAACTTATAGATTCAATATCGAATTTCAGTTTTACTCAAATATTGTAATCCATAAGTGTTCACAAATAATGCACATAATTATGGAAATTGGCCTGGGTCAAAGGTGGCCTTTTCTCCAGTTATGACATGTGCTTATAGATCTGGGTGCAAAGCAGTTTGATGTTTCCTCTCCATGTGTCACTATGAAGGAAAGTTACAGGAAATATACAGAGAAACATTTAAAAGATTAACATGAAAAATATTAAAGAAATACTAAAGGATTAAATAGATTAATATTAAATATATTAAAGAGATTAAAGAGTGGCCTGAGGGGGCAGAGTACATAACATATTCTCCTCTCTGTTCTCACATGAATTGCAATTTTTTGGATCTACTTAGGCATCTTTCTTTATGTTGATAGTAGGAAGTCATTAATTGGGAAGTTATTGAAACAGCTCCAGATAGTTGGGTAGTCCCTCCTAGAAAAACAAAGTAATCAAAACAACTAACATAAATAACCATCTACAAGACTGGCATTATTCTATCTGTGCTACAGGTGCAGAAACTGGAGGTCAGAGAGATTAGAAGAAATAGTGCATCATGGCCAAGCTCCGGGGCTTTGAAGCTTCGCTAACTGGTTGGGATCATAGCTGTGCCTCTCACTAACTGCACATCCCTTGGAGATTTGTCTTCACTTAGCTTTGGCTTTCTTGCCTGGTGTCCACCGTCCTCTAGTCTCCCCTTACAAGCATGCTGTTACTTCTCTTGTATATCCTATGCCAAGAAATGGAACCACCAATCTTGTCCTTGGATTCCATGTGGGCCTTTTATTTGGAGCCTCTTCCTTCCTCCATCCCATCGCAAGTCCTGCTGCTTCTGCACCAAACAGTGTCCAAATTCTCATCACTTTGCTCTGTTCCCGCCACTCCAATCCATGATCTCTCTTCTCACTTCTGGTCCCCTGACATCATCTTCTGTTCATCCTGCTTCAACACCATTGTCTACATGCAGCCAGAGGGAGCTTTTTAAACTTCAAATTTAATCCTAAAACTCCCCCAGTTATTCTTCTTATGGCCTTCTAATGCTGTGAGGATAAAATCCGAAATTTCCCACATGGTTAAAAGGCCATGTACCTATATCTTTAGCCCCACATCCTGCCATAGTTCCTCTTTTCCACATTTCAGCCATTCTGGGCTATTCTCAGTTTCCCAAATGGACCATACACTCTTTCCCTGTCACATAACCTCCACACTTCCATTCTGTCACTTCCTAAGCCCATTTTCTTTGCTTGGCTAACTTCTACTCAGTTATCAGGAAAGACTTCCTGATTGCCAAGCTGGATTAGGTACCTCTACCGTGTGATCCCACAGAACTCTGACCTCCTCTCTCCTGAAACTCACCACACTTATAATTTCTTGTTTAGCATGTGTATTCCCAAATGGATTGTAAGTGCCAGCCTCAGTGCCATAGGTCCTGTGCTTGTCACATAGAAGTTGCCCAGTAAATATTTACTGGATGAATGAGTAGTTAAATAGGATCATTGTGAAATAAGTTAGGCAAAAGAGTAGTATAGATCATAAGACAGAGTAAGCTTTCAATATAAAGTAGTTCTTCTACAACATACTTTCATCTGAAAGTTTGTAAGTGCAGAGCTGAGATTGGAAAGTTGGTCTCCCTGATTTAAAAAACCATGCTCTTTTCTCTATAATACGTGATTTGCAGTTTCTTACTTAAATATTCATGCTTGTTTTAGTTTTCCAGACTTAGTTGAGTATAATCCTCTGCTTGTTGAAGGCCTTCCACAAATTAGACTTGCATATTAAGGAAAACAAATGATCTACCTTTGAATAAATACCTTTCAATAACTAGCTTGGCCCAGGTCAAGTTGACCAGACTCCCTAACAGGCACAATGAATTACGATATTGTCCAAAACTGTGGAGATACAAGTGAGGGCTATTGGCTCAAGGAGTCGAGTCCAAGGGGTTAGGGTCAAAACGAACAGACAAAGAGTGGTGATACAATCTCTGCAGCAAGCACATGTATAATTTCCATGTAGCTGGATGTGTCTGGCTCCCATCGCTTCTAGCAAAACATCTTCTCTGACCTGGCTTGTGATTGTGTAATTGTTCCATGAAGCCTGGCTTCTCTCAGACTTGACAAATGTGAAGTCCACAGACAAACAATGGATCAGTTAACCCAAACTTCACAGGATTGTAAAGACTTGTGATGTGTCTTAGAAACATGAGACATCTGAAGAAAGGACAGTAGGACAACATGTCTTACATTTGCCCAGCACTTTTCAGTTATAAATACCTTATGTATTTATACATGTATATGTGTGTCTTAAGCCTTCCAAAAATCCAACAAATTAGGATAGTATAGTGTAAGGGTGCATTCCTGTCTTACAGTGGGGTGGAGTTTGTTCAATCCAGGAGAAGATAGTGAATTTGAGAAAAAGTATTTTAAAAGGAGTCTGAAGCCATGGCTTCTAGTCCTGCTTTATTTATTAATTTATTAATTTTTTATTGCATTTTAGGTTGTGGGGTACATTTGAAGAACATGCAAGATAGTTGCATAGGTACACACATGGCAGTGTGATTTGCTGCCTTCCTCCCCCTCACCTATATCTGGCATTTCTCCCCATGCTATCTCTCCCCAACTCCCCATCCCCTACTGTCCCTCCTCTGTTTCCCACCAACAGACCCCAGTGTGTAGTGCTCCCCTCCCTGTGTCCATGTGTTCGAATTGTTCAACACCCACCTATGAGTGAGAACATGTGGTGTTTGATTTTCTGCTCTTGTGTCAGTTTACTGAGAATGATGGTTTCCATGTTCTTCCATGTTCCTACAAAGGACACGAACTCATAGTTTTTGATGGCTGCATAATATTCCATGGTGTATATGTGCCACATTTTCCCTGTCCAGTCTATCATAATGCCCATCAATGATAGTCCTGATTCATTTTATTTTATTTTTAGCTGAGTGTCTTTCAAAGATCATTTCACCTCTCTGGACCTCAATTTCTTCATCAGCAGTGAGGATCTGAATAACTTCCCTGACCACCTAATAGAGCTATTTTAAAATTTATATAAGTTAATAAATGAGAAACATTTTATAAGTGTAAAGTAGTATTCTAAAATCAAGTGTTGTTTTGTTATTAGTGTCATAGATGATATGTAATATAGCAATTCTTAATTGCTTTTTTAAAATAACAATGACCAAGAATAAGAATGCAACCATTAGTGTTAATGAATATTAGTTATTAGTTGTGATATGAGAGGGGGGAAAGTAGACATAGGATTCCTCACCTGCTCACTGTTCCTGGGCAGCCTCTGCAGGCAGGTGTCCCTGGCCCCAGGGGGAGCACAGCAGAATGCACTTTAGCTGCTGATAATTTACTCCAAAACAGAAGGGTGGGAGGGCTGGAGAATGTGGCCTGCCTGTGAGGGCCGAGTTGGACTCTTTACACGGAGGCTGACTGACTCACACAGTCCCGGAAGCCTGGAACCAGAAGACGCCTTTCTCCAAAGTCCTCGAAGTAGAGAAGAGCAATGCTTTCACAAAGAAAAAGCGGAAGAGGCTGGATTGTGTCAGTTCTGTTTCTGCTTCCAAACTCACCATTCTTCTTGGGTGGGAGATGCAGGGAGTGGGAAGAGGAGAGAGTGAATAAGGGAGTAGAGAGAGGCCAGGAACATTACATCAATAGATGTCCTTCTGAGAAACTAGGATTTGCAATTTCCCGAACAGTATTACTTCAGTATCATTGCTCTTCACTTTACATCACAAGAGCCATGTTTGGAATTTATTTCATAGGCAGTTAGAACTCCTTGCAGAATCAACCTTGGTATCCTGCCCTGGACAACATCTTGTTTTCCTTTTGCTTCCCCCCTCCCCTCCCCTGCCCTCCCCTCCCTTCCCCTCCCCTCTCCTCCCCTCTTTTCCCCTCCCCTCCTTTTCTTTCCCTTCCTTTCCCTTCCCTTCCTCACTTCTTTTGTTTCAAAAGCACAGTCACTTTAATATGATCCTGCAACAGCCTTAGGAGAGAGGAATAGTAGGTGATATTATTCTCATTTTAGAGGAGAGGAAAATGAAATACAGAGTTGAATGATTTGCCTCAGATCACAGAAAATGGCCATGGCAGAGTTGGAACAAGCACATAAACCTCTGACTGCTGGGCCAAGGCCCTTGTGGGTTATCATGCTACTGCTGAGACATTGGAGTGACAGCTTATGGACAGTACAGTTTTAAAGGTAGTCATTGTTGGGAAATCGTGTATGCTCAAAATGATACTGATCCCTGTGGGTTTGCATTTAAAGGCACAATGTATCTCTGGACCCCAGGATCAGATTCCCAGATGTTTGACATCCTCACATGAGACAAGCTGAAGTTGAGGCAGACTTAAAGAGCCACAGATTCCCATATCCCTCTTCATCCTCACTCAAGGGAACATGGCGAGTGCTTAGGGTAGAATGCAGGGCAGGACCATCTACCACTGTGAGAAGAAACACAAGTGCTTACTATGTTCTAGTGCCTGCTCCAAACACTTTACATGTATGATGTCATGTAACCTTCACAGCAATTCTAAATTATTTGTATTTAATTGTCCCCCCCTTTTTTTTTTTAACAAATGCAGAGGTTAAGGTAGAAGAAGTTAAGTGATATGTCACATGCCATATGATTAGCACTTGATGAGGCTGCAGTCTGAATCCATAAAATTTGGATTCAGGGGTAATAAACATCACCACCGAAGTTGGCTGCCTCATGGGAATGTACACCTGTGTGCATGCATGTGTATTTGAATTGTTCCTAGTATGTTTGGATTAGGCAAATTTAAGATACTCACAATGTAACTTTATTCTCAATCCTATTATCCTGTATTTTAAAGCTCTAGATTTTAGAATCTTTAATCTCTCTGAAGGTAATTTCTCAATAATGACTTCCACTGCAGGGCAGAGGTGATGTCTTATTTATCTTCACAACCCTTTTAGTTTCTTTAGCATTGTGCCTGCCCATAGTATATGTGCTTAAAATATTTACTAAATGAATTCCTGCTATCATTTTCTTTTTTAGCTTTCATTTTAAATTCAGGTTAATCACGTAGGTAAACTTTTGTCATGGGGGTTTGTTGTACAGATTATTTCATCTCCCAGGTGTTAAGCCTATTACTCACTTGTTATTTTCCCTAATCCTGTCCCTCCTCTCACTCTCTACCCTCAGAAAGGCCTCAATGTATGTTGTTCCCCTCTATGTGTTCATGTGTTCTCACTCTTTAGCTCCCACTTAAAAGTGAGAACATGGGGTATTTGGTTTTCTGTTTATAACAGTTTTTTTTTTTATTATTGTTTTTGTAGTGTTTTGAAAAACTACATGGATATATTTCTTAGAAGCCTTGTTTGCTTGTAAAAATCTTGATTAGAAAAAAACATGTCTCCCTTGTAACTGTTACTTTATTGATCTCTGAAATTATGGTTTTATTAGTATCACGCCATGCACCTGGGTATTTGAGACTAAGCAGAGGAATTATTAATGTCTTCCAAAGAGTCAATAAATGTTTGATTATTTAAAATTTCAGGGTCTCAATTTATTTTCTCATCTGTAAAATAAGAAATTCAGATTAGATGATACTTAGCCTACCAGCATTAAGATTTTATGATCTTACTCAGGCCATTTAGATATTTTCAAACACCCTGATATTTGGCATAACAAAGCTCAGTTACCTAGACATCAAATTTGCTTTTCCAATTTTTATATTCATTATTAATGAGGATGCTGTCTAAGCAGGCATACAAGGTGACTTCTGCTTGGATATTCTTCCTTAGCAAACTTACAGTCACTCTTTATGACCCAGGTCTGACATTACCTCCTCTGGTAAGCTTCTCCCAGTCCTCTTATCCCTCCCTGAATTCTCCAGGTTGAGTGAGTTTCTAATTATCTTGGTCTCATTTTACCCTGAACATATTTCTGTTGTTGGATTTAACCCCTCTTCTTCATTAGTCTGTGAGCACCTTAGAAAGAGGATATTCTTCCTCTTGAGGTTGCTAAGCTCACTAGTTTCACTTCCCTTACTGTGAAGTCTGCACTGCATAAAGCAGAGCCAAGGAGGGAAAGAAGCATGTACAGAAAGCATCAGCTGAGCCCCTGGATCCAGTTATGTCTAGAACTTTTTGTTTCAGTTAATTGAACCAAAGCCGTCTCCCTCTTCCTGTCCCTCAGTCTAGATTCAGTTGGATTCCTATCAATTGCAAACAAAAGATTTATAGTTTCTGACCTCAAGAGGCTCTGTCTAGTAGGAGAGATAGATACATAACTGAACTATTGCAAAATAATTCTAGGGAAGAGTTCAATGCATCGCGTGCTACAAGAGTTCAGCAGAAGTGTTCCTTACCTGTTAAGTTCTAGTGCCCAGAGTGTAGACTATAGATAAGCAACATCAACAGCACCTGTGAGTTTGCTGGAAATGCAATCCCCCCATTTCAGCCCTATTCAAAGAGAATCTGCATATTAACAAGGTATTCAGGTAATTTATTTGTACATTAGTTTGCGGAAGAGCTGCTCTCAATGACAGTGGGAGGGACTACTGACTGACATTTTCCCATAAAGAATGACACCTAAGATGAATTTTCAAGGATGATTAGGACCCTACTCCAGGAAGAATGATGGGGAGCAGAAGGAGTGGGCAGAAGTTTCTAGGCAGAGAGAGCAGTGGTAAGAGAAACAGGAATGGTGGCAACTTTGAACACAAGTGAGCAGGTAATGGTGAGAACATGGCTGAACAAGTTGCTCAGATGTGATTTGTTGTAAGTCACAGGGGGCACTTCACAATAGCAACACATTATTTTTGAGGGATCTTCAGGCCCACCTCCGGACTTTGGTGACTAGAAATCCATGGTAAAGGGAGAAATTTACTATATGACTCTCTTAACAACCACCAGTCGGAGGAATGATTCACTTCCTGGATTTACCATTGCTGCAGTTAGAAAGGCTTACAAATGATCATCGATCTCCCAAACACATACTGCCCATATTACAGTCAACTTTCTTATTTCCTAAGATTGCCAGGGTTTGCCTTTTAATGGCTAGTCTTGAATTGATTCAAGACTGGCAATCAATGGCAAATCTTGAGGCTTTCCCCGAAGACCACTTCTGATTGTGTTCTGATACTAACATCAGTCAGTGACTGCATTTTCCTGAGTTATACACCCCATCTTCCAGAGAGGTGGGTGAGCAGAAAATGTCTCTGCTTAAGTTCTTTTGTTTACCTTTTTTGGAGTTTGTAGGGAGACGGGAGGAGATGAAATTTGGAAGAAAACTGTGAATAAAAAAAGTGAAGTAAGATGAGATTACATTAAATTTATGACATGACAGGGCAGGCTCATTTTGCTTCATGAATAATAGTTAATCACTGTTTGAATCAGAGACTATTTACTAGCTGGTTCTCATAAATCAGGGCTGGGGAGTAGAAATATTTATCATGGGCTAATGTCATATGACTTTAATATAGCCAAATATTTTAATAAGATTGAAGAGTCTTAGACAGAAATGTTTTAAGTGACGGCAGTTCTCAAGGCACTCAGAGAAGAACCTTAGGATTTTTGAAGTCAGGTGCTGTCCTCTAAAAATTCAGCTTTAGGTCGGGCATGGTAGCTCATGCCTGTAATCCCAGCACTTTAGGAGGCGGATGTAGATGGATCACGAGGTTGGGAGATTGAGACCATTCTGGCCAACATAGTGAACCCCCATTTCTACAAAAAAAAAAAAAAAAAGAAACAGCTGGGTGTGGTAGTCCATGCCTGTAATCCCAGCTACTGAGGAGTCTGAGGCATGAGAATCACTTGAACCCAGGAGGTAGAGGTTGCAGCAAGCTGAGGTCATGCCACTGCACTCCAGCCTGGTGACAGAACAAGGCTCCATCTCAAAAAAAAAAAAAAAAATTTGAGCTTTAGTGATGTCTATGTTCTCCCCACACCTGGTCTCTCCTGCCTTCTCCACCCCTGGCACATGAGATGGGGCCAGATTAATGGTACCTGGGTCATTTTCTTGACCTTTTTTCCCTGTTTATATAAGCTATTAAATGTAATTTATTGTCAGAAATATATTATAAATGTGAACACATTTACAGCTATTAGAGGGAGTCAAATGAAGGAGGTTACTTGATGCAGGAGAAGCAGCACAGGCTGGTGAGCCTAGTATCCATGAGATTTCATTTCAATTCCAAAACTTGCTGCGGGACCTTGAGCAAGTCACTGCTCATTGTTAGTCTTCATTCTTCAAGGGAATTGAATTCTGTAAACCCATTGGGTTCTCTGTCTTCTCTGATGAATCCCCTATGCAATTTTTATACCAATAAGATACTTGATTTTAAGTATTTTTTTCTCTAACATCTTTTAGAGAAAAGGAAAATACAATTCAAAAGGGCATACATGGATAGTGCTTACAGAAATTAATGAAGGACACAAAAATATGTTGCTTAGGATTTTTAGGGGAAGAAAAGGATTGGATCTTGGATAAGTGCTGTCTCTGTGAATTGATTAATTGGTAGTTTCACTATTTAACATGCGTCTCTGTACCCCAGCTGTGTGCAGGGTGCTAGATGAATAAAGCAGTATGATTTTTATGTTTACAATCTGGGGGAAGATTACTGGGCCACATGATATAGTCTAGCATAATTACTAGCATATGATCTAGAAATTATGATCTGATAGAATCTAATAGAATTGATCTAATAGAATCAACTTTAACAGGAGTCTTTGGGAACAGCAGTGAATCCTGGGGAAGCTGAGGGGTACTTCAAAGTTAGGTGGGAACTGAGTTGGTTCTTGAAAAATGAGTGAGAGTTTGTGAACCTGGGTTTGGCAAGGGGAAGGAGCAGGGAATAATGAGAAGAAAGTAAAGTGCAACTGTAGCTGAGGCTCCCCTCCCTGCCCACCCTCACTATTCGTGGTGGAAGGGCACTTCTAGAAATGGACGACTGATACGGCCTTAATGAAATGTGAGGTGCCAATGGAATCTATATCTGCAACCACAACCAAACTGCTATGCTTCCAACACAGAAAATCTGCAGCAGTCCCTGTGGGAAGGAGAAGAGCGGCTTGGACAATGTGATTGAAAATATGGGTTACTGAGTAACTTTCAAAGCTAATAGTTATGATGGAAAGCAGTGGAAACCTCATTTCTTTGTGATTACCTTGGATAGGGGTGGAGGAGGTCTGAGGAGAGACCTGGCCAAAGGAGAATCCAGGAAAAGGGATCTTCAGATCTTCAATGAACCACAAATGCTCCACTCCCATGAGTTTCCCCTTCCATTCAGAGACGTTGAATCCATGTAGCTGATCCGTCCACTTCACTTTCCACTGCTGCCCATTTCAGAAATGTAACTTAGTGTTCAAGACCCGTGTCTATACAAAGCCTACACAATTTTTTTGAAAAGCTCAGCTAGGAAAGAGGGAACTGCGACTGGTTCTTACCAGAAGAGTATGTGTGGTTGCGATACATTTTTTCAAAAGATGGGCTTTTTGGAGTATATTCAACTGTTGATGGGAAGGAATCTGGCTGAATGAGATTTTATGGAGGGAGAAAATAGATTGTTGATGGTGTAACATCTTCTGAGAAAAAGAGAAGGAATGGGACCCAGTGTGTAAGAAAAGGAAGGGTCTGGAACAAGAGAAATTGCTCTTCTATTAGTACAAGAATAGAGTTAAAAAAAAAAAAAAGGTTAGGAAGCTTTTGTAGGTTCTAGGGGGTGTCTGAATGGTTTTTGTTTTCGCTGAGAAACCTCATGCCAGGTCATCTGCTAAGAGTGAAATGAGGGAAAAGAGTGGGAAGTGGAGTTCTAAAGAGAAATAGATGAGTTTTGAAACAATTGTGAAAAGTTGGAGAAAGTATCAGCCAGAGAAACATATAAATATTCCCAAGGTGCAGTGGAGGTTGTGGGATGGCTCCAATGTGCTCACTGTGCTTGACAACTTATTTGCCCCTCAAAATTCACTTCTATCCCTCCAGAGCCTGACTGTACCGCTACACTGACCATCTCTTTTGCTTTTTGGGAGGTTTTGTCCATGGGAAGAACTAGCAGGAGATCAGAGGAAGGGAGGAAAAGATTGTGGTCTTGATTGCATTGGTTTTCTCACTGTGGGGGCTGCAAGAGTCTAGTTGTGTCTTTCAGCTGAAGGTCCTGGGTCTACTCAGGTTGCCAAGTCTCTGGGTTTGGGTAACTGTTTCTCCCCTATCCCCTCTCAGGCCTTGGTATAATAAATTCACCCTGGGTGTTGCTAGTCCTGGTACTGCAAGCTCCTCTGTGGGGTTCCCAAAGCAGTGCTCACAGCTTTGTGAATAGTAGCCTTATTAAGTTTTTCCTAAATTACCCAATTTTGAATTTGCTATGTGTTTCTTGCTAAGACCTTGATTGATATACCTGCTTATATCTTTTTCTCCAGCAATGCTTAGCTGCCCATACATAGACAGAAAAAAGGACTTTTTAGACAGGATCTTCTCCTGTCACCCTGGCTGGAGTGTAGTGGTACAATCATGGCTCACTGCAGCCTCAAACTCCTGGGCTCAAGCAATCCCTGAGTAGCTGGGACTACAGGCATATGCCACCACATCCAGCTAATTATCATTATTATTATTTTGGAAATACACTCTTACTACAATACCAGGCTGAGCTCCTGGCCTCAAGCAACTCTCCTGCATTGGCTTCCCAAAGTTCTGGGATTGCACGCATGTGTCACCATGCCCAGCTAGTTAATTTGCTTTTCTTTTTGCTAATTTCGGGTCTTGCTATGTTGCCTAGGCTAGTCTTGAACTCCTGGGCTAAAGGGATCTTCGTGTCTTGGCTTCCCAAAGTGTAGGGATTATGAGTGTGAGCCATTACACCTGCCCAAGGATAGAATTTTTATAGTTAAATATGATAAAGAGACAGACAAAGAGGGAGGAGGGGCAGAAGGTTTGGAATACTTTTATCCAAAAGTTATTGAAATGATACGCCATACAAACTGCTTATGATGGAGAAAGCAGTAAGTGCAGAAAACGGCTCCTGGCTCAGGGAGTGGGGTCAGCTTACACTAGATTTCAATACTGAGAAGTGAGTGATATGAAGACATGACTAGAAAGACGGAGGAGAAGTTGTGATCAGAGAGTGGGATAGTGAGTTTGTGACTTCAGAAGTGGAGCAGTTTCATGACATGATGACACTTAGTTGATGGCAGAGGTGGGTAGAATAAAGCATACTTTGAGATGGAAGTTCAAAAATCAAAGCAGCCAAGTGGATAACTCATTTATATTCTCACTGAGGTCAACAATGATGAAAAATGAAATTTGAGGGAAACACTCTGGGTCAGGTGTCATATCTTTAATGAATGAAATGGAGTAACTAGGAGTTTAATAGAAGACAGAAACTAGTAGACAGGAATGGTCAAAGAAAATGTCTTGATTCTTAAAGGAACAGGAATTTCAGAAAAGCACCAGGAAGAACCAGGGGGTTGTAGAGTGGTGTATTTAATTGCTTCATAACTGTGAAAAGAGGTGGCTGTTGAGAGAATTGTAGGAGAAGCAATGTCCTTGAAGGAGAGCCAGGCTTCTGTCCAGGCAGGAAGGTAAAGTGAATGATGGAAGACGCACACATTATGGAGGAGTTTTCCGATTACGAAGCTGTATTTCAGAGGGCAGAGCAGATAGGAAGGGGGCTCAGAAATGGAGGGAGGTGAGCCAGGGAGCAGTGGCCAAGGTTGGAATCTGAGGGTACTGCTTCTGCTTGGAACTTTTACTTAAGGAAACTGATAGGAGAGGTAAGATAGAGTCATTGGTGGGGGATTATTTGTGGAGGAGGGGCATTGGGCATAGCAGATGGACACCCTGGGTTACTCAGCTGGAGAAACTCTTCTTAGTCTCAAGGGACAGACAGATAATCTATCTGATTTGGGTCTGACTTCACCTCCACCTGAAAATTTGTGTAATTGCTAAAAGCCTCATTGTACTCAGTTTTAAAAGGGAGATTAATACCTATGTCAGAGTTTTCACCAGTCTTATATGACAGGGTGGTATGTAAAAAATGCTTTAAAAACTGGGCCCTGAATCCCAGTAGACTGAGGAGGACCACTGGCTCATCAGTCTCATCAAAAGCTTCAGATTCTTCTTCCACCATCACTAAGTCTATGCCTCAGTTTCCTGATTGGGTAAATGAAGACAATACTCACCTTGTACAATAGTTGATTGAACAAATGAGAAAATGATATAAAGAGATTATAGCAATATATGGGATACAATGAACACAGAATATAGGCTATCACTGTTTTGATCATAATCATCATGATCATCTATGAACATTGTCATTATTGAAATATGTATTAATGAGCATGTATAGTTATAGAATTTTAAGCTGCATACGGCTTTATAAATAGTGTAATCAAACCTTTCATTTTACGGAAAAGGCAAGAACTAAAAAATTAACTTGCTGTAGGTCATATATTTGGTCTGTGGATAAACCCAGTCCAGACACCGAGGCTGTGAAATTTTGTGTGTGCACACAAAGACACACACACACAAAGGAAAAAAGAACATTCAGCTGGAAAGGTGGATTTTGAAATACACTCAGCAAATGGGATTTCTGTTCGTGACTGGTTGGCAGTGGAAATGACAAGTACCATAATTGGTACATGCCCCTGTGAAACTAGAGCATAGACCACTAGGCTTAGTAAAGGCCACGTGTCAACAACTTCCTCTTTTTTTCCATTCCAAGATAAAGTCTTTCAAGTTATATATCACTCTGGAAAGGCCATCTGTCTAAAACTGCTTAGGCTTGGGAAAGAGGTTTTTAGGTCAGATGTATTACTCTTATTCCACTTGAACTTTATTTTTTTCCTTCCTCTTGAGATCTGAAATTCAGTGATCTTTGTCACAATTCATGATCCCAAGGAAGTTTTAAAAATACTTAACACATAATAACCAAGAAGCAGAACATCTGAGTGAAAGATTTCTATATTTGTAGCTCTGGAAAATCAACAAACGAGAAAGCCGGTTAATTTTCAGTAGAGATGAGGACAGAGAGGACCTCTGTTTGTGCCCTTCTGGGGGTGACTTCCTTTGGAACTGCAGTTGCCCTGTTCTGAGAACTGTCCATTCCCCAGCCCTCATCAAAGAATGGGCCGTGATAGTCCCTTTTGAACTGCAAACCCACTCCTGCTGTTCTGGCTAATTAGATCAATGATAAATGCCTGACCTGAGATGGCCTGTCTTATTCTCTCCTTTGTGAATTTGACTCTCTTGGGAGTTAAAATAGCAGTTAGTCCCTAATAGCTGCTTGAAATATGTTGAATGGCAGCCATGTTCTGTGAGCACTGAGAAGCAGAAAAAGATGCTCAGCAGAAGGAGAAGGAGAAGTATACGTTGTATGAAATCACTGTAATTCTGAGATTGTTTACTACTAGAGCTAGTATATTCTCACTAATACAGATGAGGGAAAATGTGTGCTAACAAATAAATAAAGGATATATATACTTTAAAACCCAACAGTTCTATTTCTAGGTATATACCCAAGAGAAATTTTTATGTATTTGCAAAACGAAATAGAGATGAGATAAAACAGCAGACAACGTTAATCAATTAAGAATGAACAGATAAATTGTGATTCAGATGGATCCCTACACAGCACTTAAAGTAAATGACATAGAGGTATATCTATCAACAAGGTTAAGTATCAAAGGTATAATATTGAGTAAAAACAGATATAGAAAGATATATGAGTGTTAATTATGCCTAATTTTAAAATAGGATAAATATAGCATAATGTTATAATTGGTAAAAGTCAAGTGATGAATACGTGGTACCATATGAAATATTTCACACCTTAAAAAATAAACGAAATAAAGCCATCCTTAACACTTATCCACACTCATCTTCATCTACACTCACTGCTAAGGGCAACCAATGTTAAGTTTGGGTCAGTTCTTAGCCATTAATTTTTTAAGTCCTCTTTAAGAACGATTTTCAATAGTAGGGACAGTTTGACTGTAGAGTCAGACAGATTTAGGTTGAGGCTAACACCAATAGTTTTGCATTGACAACTTTCCTAAACCCTCAGAGTCTAAATTCCTTTATCAATTCATACAATGAATTGTAAATTTGATATTGATAAATAGACACAAGCACATATTAATATATACTATTCAATTTACATAAAATGATGCAGTGGTTGATATGCATGTTCAATACAATGTAGATATAATTTGTATCAATATTTTTCCCTGAATTCATAATTCAGGGAAAACAGAAATATTTTCTTCTGTTATTAAAAACTCTTCATTAATAATAATTTGAAAGCTGAATAACATTTTATTGAATAAATATTACATGATTTACTTATTTTTTAATAACTTTATTTCCAAATGTTTATTTCTATAAATTTCTCCTTAATGAACAGTTTTGTGCAAGTACAGTTGAGCCTTGAACAACACAAAGGTTAAGGGGTTACCATCTCTTGTGTGCGGTTGAAACTCTGTGTGTAACTTTTGACTCCCTTAAAACTTAACTACTAATAGCCTACTGTTGACTGGAATCCTTACTGATAAACACTCAATGAACACATATTTTATATATGTATTATATTCTGTATTCTTAAAGTAAGCTAGAGAAAAGAAAATGTTATTAAAAGGATATCTGCATTGCCATTCTCTGAATTAAGAACTGATAGTTTCTATCATTATTTAGCCCTACTTTTATATTTTAAAGTCCTTCAGGATACATTTATGATCCAATTAGACTGGGTTTAGCCACACAGAAAGGAAATTCAGACCTTGACTATTTGATGTTTCCAGTTCACCAAAGGTGATGAAGACTGTCTTGGGAGCAGCTTATTCCCAGAATTTGTGCATTCCTTGCTGCCCCTGGTGTGGAAACTTAAGTGGGATCACCAGACACATCGGCCCTGTCCAATTCTGCTGAACGGAGGTGGACTTGACATTTATCTGGCCAAAAACAGGAGCCAGAGAAATATGAATATACCAAAGTTGTTTAGCCTCCAACTTAAATTACATTAGTCAACTTATAGATATTCATATGATCACTTTTCTTTGTTAGATACTATATCAGCTAGATTCAGCAATATATCATTTGCAGTGCTTGTATTGGTTTAAAATATAAGATTTTAAGATCCTCCAACATTGTACTAAAGCATTTCAATAAAATAATCTGACTTTAAAAAAAAAGAAAATCATAAGAGAGATGAATATATTTACTCTTCATTGCGTGGAAGTGGATCATCATAATAGTCTTCACCCATGCTATCTTCATGTTGAGTAGGTTTGGGATGAGGAGGAATGGGAAGGGCTGGTCTTACTGTTTCAGGGTGACAGAGATATGAAGAAAATTCCTGTATAAATGGATTCAGACAGTTCACACCTGTGCTATTTCAGGGTAAACTGTCATTTTTTCCATAGTTTATATTGTGTTTAATGTAATATATCTAATTATTCAACAAAATAATCACTGAAATTAGAATTAATGGGTTAAATATCACTTATATTTTAAGACTTCTGATATGTATTTTCTTATTGCTCCATAACAGTTTTGGACATCTACAGCTCTGTGACCCTGAGTAAGTGATTTATTATAATATCCTCAGCCCTCGGTCAGTTTTATCTTCATCTTAAACTGAGATTTAAAATAGTAGCTATCACAAGATATGAGTCTAAAATGAAACAACACATGCAAAGAACTTAGGACAGCTCCTAAGACATAGCACTCAATAAATACTAGCTATTTTATGAATACTTTGCCTTGAATAATTGTATGTCTCTACAGCACCTTCTAGCTAATTTAATAGAAAAAAACAAACTCATTCTAGTTTTAACCTGTATTGCTCTGATTATAAAACATATGAATATATTTTTCATTGTTAGTCAACTGAAATTACCATATACAAAATTTTGGCAAAATTCTTTAATTTATGCCTATTTACTGAGGCGTTAGTGTTTATCTTGATTGATTCCACCTGCTTTTTATGTAGTGAGCTATCCACCCTTTGTTATATTAATGTAAATAGTTTTCTCCAGATATGCTTGAGACTTTTTTTTTTTCTAAAATAACTTTAAAATCATGACAGGAAATACAATTATAAGAAACAAATTTTGTTTTCCAAGTGCAATTACATTCTGATTTGCAAATGTAATGGGGCCAATTATTCCAGGCCTTTCCTGGACTCCTTTCTTCCCATCCCCTTAGTCTTGTAGGGCTTCCTTCAGTAATCTTACCTGTCACTCATTAGTATTTCATTAATGAACCTTGTTATCATATCTCTGAAGGAGAATAAAAAACCTTTTCTTATTGTATCATGATTTGAATGTAAGAGACTCTTCTAACACTTTTCTCTCAGTTATGGTTTCACTCTCTCCCTTCCCAAGGCTGTGACTCATTCACAATTAGCCTACAGCACAAAGGTGGTTGATACCCAGGGTGCTTGTTAGGCCCAATGTGCCTGTTCCATGGGTCTGTAGCCTGCAGTACCTCTGAATCATGTCAGAGCCTTCGATTCAGTTCAGTGGCTCAGTGTGAGATGAGATCTTTATTGTGACCTCAGTATGAGCATGCCTAAAGATGGAAGTTGTGGGGTGGAGAGGTGGAGCTCCAGAATTGCGTTAATTCCTATTGCTGCTGTAACAATTACCACAAACTTAGCAGCTTAAAACAATACATGTGTTTTATTTTATTTTTCTGGATGTCAAAGTCTGAAGTAGGTTTCACTGGGTTAAAAACAATGTATTAGGGGGATTGCTTTTCTTCAGGAAACTTTAGGGCAGAATCCATTTTCTTGCCTTTTCCAGATTCTAGAGGCTGCCTCAATTCCTTGGCTTGTGACCCCTTCTTCCCTCTTCAAAGTCAGCAGTGAAATATCGTCAATTGCTACTTCTGTCATCTAATATTTTCTCCAGCTTTGACTCTTTTGCCTTCCTCTTCAGCCTTAAAGACCCCTCTGGTTACACTGGACCTACCTGGAAAATTTATAGTCATGTCCCCAGCTCAAGAACCTTAGCCTAATTGCATCTGCAAAGTTCCTTTATCCACAGAGGCAACATTTTCAGAGGTTCTGGAAATTAACCTGTGGACATGGATGGAGGGCCATGTTATGCCTATCACAGTCTTCCATATGACTTTCAAAGATGCACACCATCCCACATGTGGAATACATTTACTCTATCTCAGCATCCCCCAATGTCAATCCATTACAGCACCAACTCAAAGTTTACCTTCTCAGCTAAATCTCATCAACTCAAAAGTCCCAAGTTTTATCATCTATATAATCAAAATGTACATGGGTGACAGATTCAATCAATTCTGGGATAAAAATATCTTTTGTGGGCCTATGAAATTAGAAAATATGTGCTGTTCTCTCAAAAGATAATGATGGGGTAGGCATAAAGTAATAGTCATAGGCATTGCCATATAAAAAGGGAGAAAATAAAAGAGAATCAGGAGTCACCAGTTCAAGCAATTTAAAAATCTAACCTGGCAAACTTAATTAGATTTTAAGGCCTAGGCATCATTCTCTGAGGCTTGTGACCCTTCCCACTGGGCTCATGGCTCCACTATTACAATTTTCCCTTTTTCATAAAAAGTAGTATGTGTTTGCAACTAAGGAATTGTATCAGCATGTTTCCTTCCTGTAGAATTTTGGGATTCTGATAGCATTGTTTTCATTTCATTTCATCCCTGATTTGTTTCTTTCAATCCAAACTGGCAGTGTTTCTGCTGGTATGCAATTCTCCTATGTATGTCATGAAATTCATTTTATTAGATAAAAAACACCTCCACAAATCTTTCCTAGATAATCTAATCTCTATTTTGGCTTCTGCTGAGATGGCTAAAGGGACCCACGAGCAATTTACATACCCAATTCTTCAAAAAGCTTTTTGTGTGATTGAACACTATAACCTTTTGATCCTTCTAAGACACTGGCAAAGATTGTCTAGCCACACCCTTGACTTTCTTTTCAGAGTACACATTTCTGACAGTGAAGCTCCAAATTTTTCTTTTCTTTTCTTCCTTTTTTCTTTCTTTCTTCTTCTTCTTTTTAATCTGGAGAGGTTATGCATTACCAAAAGCATCAAGTCCTGGTTTCTTTTTGTTTAACAGTTTTTCTGTCAACTTATATTTTCCCACTCACATTCTACTATAAGCAATGAGAAGAAACCAGGACACAATTTAAGCACTTTGCCCAGAAATCATTTGAGCTAAATATCCAAGTTCATCACTCTCTTTAGCTCTAATTTGTTTCTACGTTCTCTGTTTTGTTCCATCAGTCCCTGTATCTTTTTCTATGCCAGTACCATGTTGTTTTGCTTATTATAGCATAGTAGTATAATTTGAAGTCAGGAAATGTGATTTCTTAATTTTTATTTCTTTTCCTGAGATAAGCTTTGGTTATTCTGGGCCTTTTGTGATTCCATATAAATTTGAAGATTATGTTTTCTATTTCTGTGAAGAATGTCCTTGGGATTTTTTTTTTTTTTTTTTTTTTTGATTTTCCTTTCTCCATTTGTTTTTTTTGGCCTTTTCGCAAAACCCTTGTTCATAAATACATGGGTTTTTTTCTTATTTTTTTTTTTTTTTTTTTTTTCCCATTTATTTATTTTATTGCATTTTAGGTTTTGGGGTACATGTGAAGTACATGCAAAATTGTTGCATAGGAACACACGTGGCAGTGTGATTCGCTGTCTTTGTCCTTGGGATTTTGATAGAGATTGCATTAAATCTGTAGATTGATTTGGGTAATATAGACGTTTTAACAATATTAATTCTTCTAATTCATAAACATGAAATATTTTTTCATTTTTGGGGGGGTTCATCAGTGTTTTATAGTTTTCACTGTAGAGCTCTTTCACTTCTTTGGTTAAATTAATTCATAAATATTTAATGTTATTTGTGGCTATTGTAAATAAGATTATTTGATTTTTTTAAGAGTGTTCACTGTTGGCATATAGAAATGCTGCTGATTTTTGTATGTTGATGTTTGTATCCTTTACATTTACTCAATTTGTTTATTACTTCTAATAGATTTTTGGTGGCATCTTTAGGTTTTTTCAAATATAAGATCATATTACCTGGAAACAAGAATATCTTGACTTCTTCCTTTCCAATTTGACTGCCCTTCATTTCTTTCACTTCTCTGGTTGCTCTAGCTGGGACTTCCAGGATTATGTTTATAACAGTGGTAGAAGTAAGCATTCCTGTTGTATTCCTGATCTTAGAGGAAAGGCATTTAGTTTTTCCCCATTTAGTATAATACTAGCTTTGGTCTGTCATATATGGCTTTTATTATATTGAGATATGCTCCTTCTATACTCAGTTTTTTGAGGCCTTTTTTTGTGTGAATCTTTCCCGGAAACTAACTTTTTGTTGATCTTTTATTTTCTTTGGTTCAATTTCATTTATCTCCTCTCTGATTTTTATTCTTTTTTTGTCTACTAATTTAGGGTTTGGTTTGCTCATGCTTTCACATTCCTCTAAGATGCACCATTAGGCTACTTATTTGATAATTTTTTTTAATGTAGGCACTTATAGCTATAAATTTTCCTATTAGTGCAACTTTTACTGTATCCTATAGATTTGGATATGTTGTGTTTGCATTATTACTTTTTAAAAGAAATTTTAAAATTTTCTTCTTAATTTCTTCATTGACTCACTAGTCATTGAGGGTATATTGTTTATTTTCCATGTGTTTCCTATTGTTATTGATCACAAGTTTTATTCCATTGTGGTCAGATGCTTGATATTACTTAAAGTTTTGGAATGTTTTAAGACTTGTTTTGTGACCTAACATATGGTCTATCCTTGGGAATAATCTGTGTACTGAGGAGAATGTGTATTCTTCAGCCATTGGATGAAATGTTCTGCCTATATCTATTAGGTCAATTTGGTCTATAGTATAAGATTAAGTTCAATGTTTCCCTGTTAATCTTCTGTCTGGAAGATCTGTCCAGTGCTGTAGATGGGGTATTGACATCTCCAGCTTTTATTGCATTGGGGTCTCTCTCTCTCTTTAGCTCTAGTAATATTTGCTTTACATAACTGGGTGCCCCACATTGGGTGAATATATATTTACAATTATTATATCATCTTCCTGAATTGACTCTTTTATCATTGTATAATGACCTTCTTTGCCTCTTCCAAGAGTTTTTGTGGTGAAATTGATTTTGTCCGGTGTAAGTATAGCTACTACTATTCTTTTTTGTTACCACTGGCATAGAATACCATTTTGCATCATTGTATTTTCAGTCTATGTATATCTTTTTAGGTGAAGTGTGTTTCTTGTAGGCAACAGATAATTGGGTCTTGTTTTTTCATCCATTCAGCCACTCTATTTATAGATAATTTAGTCCATTTACATTCAATGTTATTATTGCTAAATAAGGACTTACTCTTGCTATTTTGTTACTTTTTTCTGGTTGTTCTGTGGTCTTCTCTTTATTCTTTTCTTCCTCGTCTTTCTTTTAGTGATGGGGATTTTCTCTGGTGGCATGATTTAATGTCTTACTTTTTAATGTTTTGTGTATTCATTGTACATTTTTTGATTTGAGGTTACTATGAGGTTTGCAAATATTATCTTACAAACCATTATTAAAACAGATGACAATAAGACTGATTGCAAAATAAAACAAGCATACAAAAGGAAAACTAAATAAAACTCTATGCTTCGGTAGTTGAGAAAAAATGGTGACTAGGAGGCAAAACTAACTTGTAGCTCCCACTCAGACAAAGCAGCATGTGGGACTCACATTGTGAACTTTTGCTCTAAGAACCACCACAGCAACATGCCAGGAGATCTGAGAGAATCCAAATACCCTTTGAAGGAAGTGGCTTGCCACTGCAGGCTCTGTGAGATAGCTGAAAAACTGGGAGTGCCTAAAGTGTGAGAGAGGGAATGTCCTCCCACGAATACACATCCTCACTTGGGAACCCGAAGGTCCAGATTGCAGGAGAAAATTTGACCTTAACCAGAGCTGAGAAAAATTTAGAGAGCTTAGTGAAATACAGCGGTAGAGAAAGCAGTGAGAAGAATCCTGTGGACACTCTCAGTCTCCAGGGAAGCCACTTCTGATTTTGTCTTACAGGGGTTCTTAGGAGGGCTGCCAGTGAAACTGGAGAAAGACCACAGGGAGAAGGAAACTTCCAGCTGAATTTTGTAACAATTTTGACCAAATGCAAAGTTTCCTGGACATAGCTAAGAGAGGGAGCAAACAAACAGGGAGTACAGATTCAAGCACAAAAGCCATGGTAGGTAGGGAAGTGTGAAACCTGAAAGCCCTGCTTGCTTTCTCAGTGGAGAGCTTGTAGCCTGGGAAAAATTCTCAGCCCTGCTCACCGGCTGCCTGGAAATAAAATTGGTGCTGTCAGGGGTCATGGTGGGAATGAGACTGGCCTTTTGGGCCTCATGGGAGCTGGATGAGGCCTGTCACTTCCAGCTTTCCCCTACTTCCCTGGCAGCCTGTATGATGCAGCAGAGGCAGCCATAATCTTCGTGGGAACATAACATCATTGGCCTGGGAACCACACGCTCATTCCCCATAGCAGCTGCAGCAAGTACCACCAAAGGAGAGTCTGAGCTCAGATATGCCTAACTTTGCCTCCACTGATGGTCTTTTTCTACCTCCCCTGGTAGCCAAAGAAAAAGGACATAATCTCTTAAGAGCTCTACGGCCCCACTCACCACCTGAGAAACTCAAATACTTATCCAGGCTACACTAGGACAAACTTATATCCTTCCTGTACTATCACAGCTGATGATTTCTGGAAAATACCACCTCCAGGGTGGAGGCCAACCAGCACAATACTGGCACATTAAGCAAAAACACAACTAAGGACCCCTACAGAGTTCACTTCATTTTCCTGCTACCTCCACTGGAGCAGGTGCTGGTATCCACAGCTAAGAGACCTGAAGATGTGTCACATCACAGGACTCTTTGCAGACACTCCCCACTACCAGCCCAGAGCCCAGTAGCTCCACTGGGTGGCTAGGCCCAGAAGAGAGATAACAATCACTGCAGTTCTGCTCTCAGGAAGCCCCATCCCTGGGGGAAGGGGAAGATAACTACATCAAGGGAGCACCCTATGAGACAAAAGAATCTGAACAGCAGCCTTTAAGTCCCAGATCTTACCTCTGACAGAGCCTACGCAATTGAGGAGGAACTAGAAAAACAATTCTGGTAATATGACAAAACAAAGTTCTTTAACATCCTCAAAAGCTCACATTAGGTCACAAATGGATCCAAACCGAGAAGATATCTCTGAATTGGTAGAAGAGGAGTTCAGAAGATCAATTATTAAGCTACTCAAGGAAACAACAGAGAAAAGTGAATATCAACTTAAAAAAATTATCTTACAGACTATGGATGAAAAAGTCTCCAGAGAATAGACAGCATAAATTAAAAAAAATTCACAACTTCTGGAAATAAAGGACACACTTAGAGAAATGCAGAATACACTGGAAAGTCTCAACAATAGAATCAAACAAGTAGAAGAAAGAACTTTAGATCTCAAAGACAAGGCTTTGAAATTCCTAACCCAACAAAGACAAAGAAAAAAGAATAAAAAAAAATTAACAAAATTTCCAAGAAATTTGGTATTAAACATCCAAACCTAAGAATAATTCTGAGGAAAAAAGAGAAATACAAGTTTGGAATACATATTTGAGAGAATAATTGAGAAAACTTTCCTGGCCTTGTTAGAGATCTAGACATCCAAATACAAGAAGCTCAAAGAACACCTGGGATATTGATCACAAAAAATCATTGCCTGGGCATGTAGTCATCAGGTTATCTGAAGTCAAGATGAAAGAAAGAATCATAAGAGCTGTGAGGCAAAAGCATCAGGTGACCTATAAAGGAAAACCTATCAGATTAACAGCATTTTTCTCAGCAGAAACCCTACAATCTAGAAGGGATTGGGGTCCTATCTGTAGCCTCCTTAAACAAAACAATTATCAGCCAAGAATTTTGTATCCAGCTGATAAAAGAAAAACTTCAGTTGAATTAAATTTAAATAAGTTTAATTGGGCAATGAATGATTTGTGAATTGGGTAGCCCTCAGAATCATAGCAGATTCACAGAGACTCCAGGGATGCCTCATTGTCAGAAAAAAATTAAAGACAAAAATGGTAAAAAAATTAAAGACAAAAACTTTATCGTTTTTGTCTTTAATCCTGATGTACAGGAATTGGAAGCAAGGTACAGAAACAGTGAGATTGGTTACAGTTTGGCGTTTCCCTTATTTGAATGCAGTTTGAACATTCAGCAGTCTATGAGTGATTCAAGTATGGCCGCTAGAAACTGGCCAACACTCAGCCGTTGTTACAGATGCATACTATTAAGTTAGGTTTTCAGTTTTGTCTTACTATAAAGCTAGGTTATAGTACATGCACAAGGACTAAAATATATGAGTACAAAGTCCTTCTTAGGCCATATTTAATTTGCTTTAACACAGCAAAACTAAGCATCTTAAATGAAAGGAAGATTCAGTATTTTACGGACAAACAAATACTGAGAGAATTAGCTACTACCAAGTCAGCACTACAAAAACTCTAAAGAGAGCTTTGAATCTTGGAACAAATCCTCAAAATCCACCAAAATAGAGCCTCCTTAAAGTATAAATTACACAGGACCTATAAAACAATAACACAATTTAAAATAAAAACAAGGTATTCAGGCAACAAATAGCATGATGCATAGAATAACATCTCACATCACAATGTTAATGTCGAATTTAAATGGCTTAAAAGCTTCACTTAAAAGATACAGAATGGCAGAGTGCATAAGAATTCACCAATCAAGTATCTGCTGTTTTCAAGAGGCTCATCTGACCCATAAGTTCTCACATAAACTTAAGGTAAATGAGTTCAAAAAGATATTCCATACAAATGGACACCAGAAGCAAGCAGAAATATTCTTATATGAGACAAAACAGATTTGAAAGCAACAACAGTAAAAAAAGGCAGAGAGAGACATTATATTAAAAGACTAGTCCAAAGGGATATATCATAGTGTATATAAAGCTAACACTGGAGCTCTCAAATTTATAAAACAATTACGGCTAGATCTAAGAAGTGAGATAGCAATATAATAATAGCGGAGGACTTCAACACTCCATTGACAGCATTAGGTGGTTTATCAAGACAGAAAGTCAACAAAGAAGTCATGGACTTAAACTATACCCTACCACAAATAGACTTAGCAGATTTTTACAGAACATTGTACCCAACAACTGCAGCATATACATTCTATTCATGAGCACATGAAGATTCTCCAAGATAGACCATGTGATAGGCCACAAAACAAGTCTCAATAACTTTAAGAAAATCAAAATTATATCATGTGCTCTCTCATACCACAGTGGAATCAAGTTGGAAACCAACTCCAAAAGGAATCCTCAAAACTGTGCAAATATATGGAAATTAAATAACCTGCTCCTGAATGATCATTGGGTCAATAATGAAATCAAGATGGAAATTAAAAAATTCTTTGAATTGAATGACAGTAGTGACAAAACCTGTCAAAACCTCTGGGATACAGCAAAAGCAGTGCTAAGAGGAATATTCATAGCATTAAATACCTATATAAATACCAGGATAATGGTATAAAATACCTATTAAATACCAGGATGATGCATGAGTCAATAAAGGTGATACACCACATAAACAGAATTAAAAACAAAAATCACATGATCAGCTCATTAACTTCAGAAAAAGCATTTGATGCAATTCAGCATCACTTCATGATTAAAACCCTCAGCAAAAATTTGCATCGGAGGTACATACATTAAGCTAATAAAAGCCATCTATGACAAACCCACAGCCAACATAATACTGAATGGGAAAAAGCTGAAAGCATTCTTCCTGAGAAGTGGAAGAAGATAAGAATGCCCATTTTCACTACTTCTATTCAACATAGTACTGGAAGTCCTAGCCAGAACAATCAATCAAACAAGGGAAAGAAATAAAGGACATCCAGATCAGTAAAGAGGAAGTCAAACTGTCACTGTTTGCTGATGATATGATTATACACCCAGAAAACCCTAAAGACTCATCCAAAAAGCTCCTAGAACTGGTAAATGAATTCAGCAAAGTTTCAGGTTGCAAAAATAATGTACACAAATCAGTAGCCCTGCTATACACCAACAGCAACGAAGCTGAGAATTAAATCAAGAACTGAACCCCTTTTACAACAGATGCCAAAAACAAACAAACAAAAAATAAACAACAACAACAACAAAAAAAAACCCACACATGCAACTTAAGAATATACTTAACCAAGGAGGTGAAAGACCTCTACAGGGAAAATTACAAAACACTGATGAAAGAAATCATAAATGACACAAACAAACAGAAATACGCTTCATGCTTATGGATGGGTAGAATCAATATTGTGAAAATAACCATACTTCCAAAAGCAATCTACAAATTCAATGCAATTTCCATAAAAAAAAAAACACCATTATTTTTTACAGACCAAGAAAGAACTGTCCTAAAATTAGTACAGAACTAAAACAGAGCCCATATAGCCAAAGCAAGCCTAAGCAAAAGGAATAAATCTGGAGACATTACATTCCCTGACTTCAAACTATACTATAAGGCCATAGTCACCAAAACAGCATAAGACAGGCATAAAAATAGACCAATGAAACAGAATGGAGGACCCAAAATAAAGCCAGATACTTATAGCCAACTGATCTTTGACAAAATAATAACATAAAGTGGGGAAAGGACACTCTATTCAACAAATGATGCTGGAATAATTGGCAATCTATGTGTAGAATAATGAAACTGGATCCTTATCTCTCACCTAATACAGAAATCAACAGTATTACAGTGCTGGTGAGAATGCAAACTGGTACACCCACTATGGAAAACAGTGTGGAGATTCTTTAAAGAACTAAGAGTAGATCTATCATTTGATCCAGCTATCCCACTTGTGTGTATCTACTCAGAGAAAAAGAAGTCTAATATGAAAAAGACACTTGCACATGCATGTTTATAGCAGCACAATTTGTAATTGCAAAAATATGAAACCAGCCCAAATGCCCATCAATCAATTAGTGGGTAAAGAAAATGTGGTATATCTATATTATGAAATACCAAGGAACAAAATAGTGGCATTCACGCAACCTGGATGGAATTGGAGACCATTATTTTAAGTGAAGTAACTCAGGAATGGAAAACTAAACATTGTATGTTCTCACTCATAAGTGGGGGCTAAGCTGTGGGGATGGAAAGGCATAAAGAATAATACAATGGACTTTGGGGACTTTGGGGAAAGGGTGGAGGGGTGAGGGATAAAACACTACAGTGTACACTGCTCAGGTGATGAGTGCACCCAAAGTCTCAGAAATCACCACTAAAGAACTTGTCCTGTAACCAAACACTGTGAATTCCATCAAAACCTATTGAATTTTTTTTTAAAGAGGAAAAAAACCCTCTCTACTTTAACTTCCGCCATTCAGTTTTTAACTTTGTTGTTGTCGTCTTTTGTATCTTATTGTATTGTCCATGTCTTGTAAAGTTGTTGTTTATTATTTTGTATTTGTTCATCAATTAGTCTTTCTATTTGAGAGTAACTTACACAGTACAATTACAATGTTATAGTAGTCTGTGTTTTTCTTTGTGTTATTACCAGTGTGTTTTGTAACTTCAGACGATATTTTTTATTTTTTGTTTTTATTTTATTATTCTTTAAATTCTGGGGTACATGTGCAGACCTTGCAGGATTGTTGCATAGATACACACATGCCATGGTGGTTTGCTGCCTCCATCCCTCCATCACCTACATCAGGCATTTCTCCCAATGTTATCCCTCCCCAACCTTCCCACCCCCTGCTATCCCTCTCCTAGTCCCCCACTTCCCAACAGGCTCCAGTGTGTGATGTTCCGCTCCTGTGTCTATGTGTTTTCATTGTTCAACACCCACTTATGAGTGAGAAATGCGATGTTTGGTTTTCTGTTCTTGTTCCAGTTTGCTGAGAATGATGGTTTCCACATTCATCCATGTCCCTGCAAAGGACATGAACTCATCCTTTTTTATGACTGCATAGTATTCCATGGTGTATATGTGCCACATTTTCTTTTTTCAGTCTATCATTGATGGGCATTTGGGTTGGTTCCAGGTCTTTGCTATTGTGAACAGTGTTGCTATGAACATATGTGTGCATGTGCCTTTATAATAGAGTGATTTATAATCCTTTGGGTATATACCCAGTAATGGGATTGCTGGGTCAAATGGAATTTCTATTTCTGGATCCTTGAGGAATTGCCACACTGTCTTCCACAATGGTTGAACTAATTTACACTCCCACCAACAGTGTAAAAGTGTTCCTATTTCTCCACATCCTCTCCAGCATCTGTTGCCTCCAGATTTTTTAATGATCACCATTCTGTCTAGTGTGAAATGGTATCTCAGTGTGGTTTTCATTTGCATTTCTCTAATGATCAGTGATGATGAGCATTTTTTCATGTTTGTTGGCTGTATAAATGCCTTCTTTTGAAAAGTGTCTGTTCATATCATTCACCCACTTTTTGATGGGGTTGTTTGTTTTTTCTCATAAATCTGCTTTAGTTCTTTATGACCTTTTCTTTCAGATTAAATAACTCCCTTTAGAATTTTTTGTAGGACAGGTATGGTGTTGATGAAATCCCTTGGCTTTTGTTTCTGTAAAAGTCTTTATTTCTCTTTCATGCCTAAAGGATATTTTCACCAGATACACTAGTCTAAGGTAAAAGTTATTTTTGCTTCAGCACTTTGAATACATAATGCCACTCTCTCCTGGTCTGTAAGGTTTTCACCAATAAGTTTTCTGCCAAATGTATTGGAGCTTCATTGTATGTTATTTGTTTCTTTCTATTGCTGTTTTTAGAATTATTTCTTTATCCTTTATCTTTGGGAGTTTCATTTTTAAATGACTTGAAATAATCTTCTTTGGGTTAAATTTGTCTGGTGGTTTATAACCTTCTTGTACTTGAATGCTAATATCTTTCTCTAGGTTTGGGTAGTTCTCTGATATCATCCCTTTGAATAAACTTTCTGCTCTTATCTCTTTCTTTACCACCTTAAGACCAATAAATCTTAGATTTGCATTTTTGAGGCTATTTTCTCAATCTTGTAGGTGTGCTTCATTGTTTTTTACTTTTTCTTTTGTCTCTTCTGACTATATTTCAAATGGCCTGTTTTTAAGCTCACTAACTGATGCATTCTTAAATATGTGCTTTTTTATTTTTCAGCTTTAGAATTTCTGCCTTATTTTCTTTATTTTTAAAATTTAAAAAAAATTATTTATTTTTGAGAGGCAAAGTCTCACTCCACCACTCAGGCTGTAGTGTAGTGGCACGATCATGGCTCATGGCAGCCTTGACCTCCCAGGCTCACGTGATCCTCCCACCTCAGCCCCCTGAGAAGCTGGGATTACTATTCTGTGTTCTCTGTGCTGTCTTGCATTTCTTTGAGTTTTCTCAAAACAGGTATTTTGAATTCTCTGTCTGAGAGGTCACATGTCTTTGTTTCTCCAGAATTGCTCCTTTATGCCATTCTTAGTCTGTGTAGTGAGGTCGTGTTTTCCTGAATGGTCCTGATGCTTGTAAATGTTCATCAGTGTTTGCACGTTGAAGAGTTAGGCATTTATCATAATCTTCACAGGCTGGGCTTGTTTTTGCTTGTCGTTTTTTGGAAGGCTCTCCAGGGGTTCAAAAGGACTTGGGTCTCCATCCCAATAATGTTATGGTTCTTGCAGACTCATAAAGGTATAGCCTTGATTGTCTTGGATAAGATCCAGAAGAAGCCTCTGAATTACCAGGCAGAGACTTTTTTCTTTTTCCTTACTTTCTCCCAAACAAACAGTTTCTTTCTGTGTGCTGAGCCATCTGGAATGGGGCGTGGGGTCACACAAGCACTCCTGTGGCCACCACCACTGGGGCTGGGCTGTTTCTGACCTGAAGCCTGCACAGCATTGGGTCTCACCCAAAGCTTGCTGTAGCCACTACCTGGCTACCACCTATATTCACTCAAGTGCTTAGGGCTCTACAATCAGCAGGTGGTGAAGCTGGCTGGGTTTGTGTCCCTTCACAGTGTTGAGTTCCCCCAGGCCCTGGTCATGCCCAGAGATGCTATCTAGAAGCCAGGGATTAGATTAAAATAATCTTAGAAACTTACCCTATATTCTATTATTCTATGGCTAAGCTGGCACTCAAGCCGCCAAAGTCCTTCCTACTCTTCCCTCCCTTTTAACAGGCAGAGGAGCCTCTTCCTGTGGCCACCACCACCACCACCACAATTGGTCCACAGGGAGTTCTGTCAGGACACTGCCAATGTTCATGTAATCCCCAATGGCTCTGTGATCAGCTTGTGGCAAATTCTGCAAGGCCTGGGGCTCACCCTTCAGGGCAGTGGGCTCCCTTATGGCCCAGGGAAGGTCCAGAATTACTGTCGAAGAGTCTAGGCCTGGAATCAGGGGCCTCAGGAGCCTACTTGGTGCTCTACCCCACTGTGGCTAAGCTGATACCTAAAGTGCAAGACAAAGTGCCCTTTGCTTTCTCCTCTGCCTTTCTCAAACAGAAGTCTCACTGTATCCATCACAGCTGGGAATGTGCTGGGTCACTCTTGACATCAGCATATCTCAGAGCCTGGGGTACATGACGTACTCCCTGGGATATCACTGTTGGTTATTCAGGGTCCAAGGGCTCTTTAGTTATCAGTTGATGAATCTTGCCAGGACTGGGTCCTTCCCTTCAAGGCAGAGGATTCCCTTTTGGCCCATGGTGTGTTTAGGAATCTCATCCAGGATCCAGGGCTAGAATGGGAGCATCTGCCTGGTGCCCTATCCTGTGGCTTAGCTAGTATCCAAGATGCAAGACAATGTCCTCTTTACTCTTTGCTCTCCTGTCCTCAAGCAGAAGAAAGGAGTCGCTTTGGTTGCTGCCAGCTATGCTGACAGGGGTTGGGGCAGGGGTGGTGCAATCACTCCCTTAGCAGCCCTGTTGGATGTCTCTGTAGGTCACATGCTACCCTAAGTTACTCACTCTAAGTGCCAGCACTAGGAGTTGCCTAAGAATTGCAGTCCTTGTGTCCTAGATCGCCTTTCGAGTTTACTTAGGACTCCATAGCACTTTGGCTCATGGTGGTGAAGTCTGCCATAAAACTCAAGTTTCTCCTGCTGGAATGGATGATTCCTGTCTGTCTAGGTCTGATCCAAATGCTCCTTCCATGCATGGGCAGTGGCTGTGTCCAGCATAGCTTCACCCTGTACTGTGACAGGGTCGCTCTGAGTTCAGTGTGATGTCCCCCGGTCATTCCACTCTCCCTCCTCCAAATGCAGAGGCTCTTTGTGCCTCATAGCTGCGGCCTGGGGAGAAGGGAGGGGTGTGTCCATAATTCAGGACTGTCTTCTAACTTCAGTGCCTCTTTCAGTGATATGAAGTTACAGACCAGGTACTGTGTGATTGCTCACCTGATTTTTGGATCTTTTGATGGTGCTTTTTTGTGTGTAGTTAGTTGTTAACATTTGGTCTTCCTGTTGGGGGAATGAAGGATGTAGGTTTCTATTTGGCCATCTTGCTCTGCCCTCTCCAACATATGACAATTTACTCATCCAGGCCTTGACTTTTGGACATTTAACTAGATTCTATTTATACTCTACTACAAATAAATGAACAAACTCACCTCTGCTATGATCACAGCTTTCCTGCCACACTGTTTTCTGACTGTCCCTCAAACACATCAAGTTTGGCTCCTACCTCTGGGACTTTGCACTTACAGTCTCTTCTGCTGAAGCCATCTGCCTCTACATAATACATAGTTTGCTTCTTCATGTCACTCATTCCTTTGTCAAATGTCACCTCCTTCAGGAGGCCTGCCCAGGGCTCCTGTTTCATTCCTTTTTACTATGATTTATTTTCTTTCTAGCATCTATCAATAGTTGACATGATTATGGATTTAACTATGCATTTCTTATCTGTCACTCTCCCTAGAAATTAATTTTCATGAGGACAGGGTTCTTGTCTCTCTTGCTCTACTTTGCTTCCCTGGTACTGTAGAATGTATCTGCTGCAGTAAAAGATGCTCAGCCAACAATGGACACATGAATAGACAATAAAAATGTTCCTGGTATTTTCAAGTTTTTGCTATGATGATTAGAATCACTGTGTTAATAGGTATGAACAATATAAGGCTCTCAACACGTTATGTGCAATTACATTCCAAAAGGGCTTGTACTGGTTTACATTTCCATCAACAACATAGGAAACTACATCTTTCATTTCTCTATACTGACTGGATTTGACTCAATTACAATCAAGATTCTAATATCTTGAGTAAGTAAAATTAGACATGCATTCTCTTCCCTCAGAAGTCTGTCTCGACCAAGATGCTGTTTTGTTTTTCTTTGTCTCATATGACAAATTGTATTTACTGCATCTTGTATTGTTTCTTTTTGCTCCTTCCTCTCCACAAAGGAAATGCTTGGCATTATAATCAGTCTTGAGGAAGAGTTTTCAGTGAAATTAAAATGATAAAATAAACTCTGGTACTAATTTAAACATGAACTTTACAGTCAGGTGGACTGGGGTTCAACTCCTGCCCTGCCCTTCCCTTGAACTCTCTAGGCTTTGAGTTCTGGGTCTGGAAATAGGGCACAATAACACTGCTGCCTACTTTTCAGGGTTGTTATAAGGAATAAATGCAGTAATGTATGATGTCTCATAGCACAATGGCAGGTTGATGGTAAGCCTACAATTAGCCTAAAAACAAAGAAAGAGACACACATTCCAAATAAATTTATTTGGGCCCAGGCCGTTCTCTGATAGTGTTCCAGAGAGTCAGACAATGTGATTTTTCTTTGTTGTAGAGCTGCCAGGAAGGGTAGGAGGCAGTAAGGGAAGAACATTGGAACAGTGACAAATTGATAGGAAACAGGAAGTCAGTGAGGCCTGAGTGTCTCAAAAAAAGGTCTCAAGAACGGACAGAGAAAGGAAATGTAATGTCAGCTGTGGTGCTGAGTAGGTCAGTCTTTTAATAGAGCCATATTCCAGGAAAGAACTTTTCAAGTAAGGAAGTTCCCTGAACCCATGCCCTGAAACATTTCAGTATTATGTTTTGAAAGCAACTTTCTCTTGCTGGTTGTAATAGCTCATGGGGCAGTAACTCCTTTACCAGTTTTGCAATGCTAGTTGCAAACAACAATCATGGTTCCCTGAAAAATAACAATCATGAGTAACATTGATGAAGAACTTGCTCTATGCCTAATGATTATTAAGTATTTTAAATGAATTTGCTCAATTAAGATATTCTTACTGTACATCTAGTATGTCCCAGGTATTGTTCTGAGTGCTAGAAATATAGCAGTGAAAAAAGAGACAATGTCCCTGTCATCAGAGAGTCTACTTCCCAGACGACCAAACATACAACAAGTGCAAATTTGAAAATAAAATTAAAATCATGAAACTTACATAATCATAGAACTCTTTCCATGTTAAAACACACAGGTCAAAAATGTGTTGTATAAAGCCAGACAGGATTCCACTGTATCTATGTATTGTATTTTATTTAACTGTTGTCTTATTGACGAAAAAATATGCGTTGTTTGAGGTTTTTAGTTATCGCTAACAATGTTGCAGTCAACATTCTTTGAAAATATTCCTTCGCCCACTCTTTTGGATATTTATTTTTGCATAACAAATAATCCTATGTATTCCATAAGACGTGACCCACTTTTGTTGCAAAGTAGATTTGTTGAGTTTCCATAGGAGGTTCCAAAGTCCTCTTCTCATTTTGGAATATCCTGGTCCTGTCTGGGCCCAGGTGAAATGATTCCTTTAAAAATGTTATTTATTTGTTTACTTATTTAAGGACAAAGACTACACCTACATATCTCTTTGAGACTGCTCCTTTCTACCTTGGATTCTACAGGACAATGTCCTTATAATTCACGGAAGTTTTATTATTAAGAATGTCTGTGAAGAACGGCATTAAGTCTTTCATACCATCAAAACTTTTATAATATAAATTGTGACACTCTTTGTTAATTTATTATTACTATATTTTAAATGGGATTATCTTACATTCTTACGTAATATTTTCTAATTGTTTGTACATCAGAAATTCCTCAGTGTTCTTACAGTTCTACTAACTTTAATGGTACTTCGGTTGATTCTTTTGGTGTTTCCAGATACATAGTCACACAAACAGTGCTAACCGTGCCACTTCCTTTAATTTGAGCTTCTAAATTCCTCTTTTTCTGTCAGTCTTGTCTTTTAATATTGGGGCAGAATGGAGCTAACACTGGTGGGGTGAAGTAGCATCAAATTGACTCAAGTATAGGAAGGATGGAATGCAGAATTCACATGAAACTGGAGGACATGGCATTTCTTCCAATATCCCAAGACCTGGAAATAAATCACTATGTAGTGTGGGGAAGCTTGGATACCTTGAAAAATGTTCTATACACAGAATGCCTTTGGCAAGAGCTGTGGGCTCTTTCATTTGTGTTCCCTGCTGTACCTTTTGCATAATTTTGATTAGATTTTCCATATTCCTAGTTGTTAGCAGAATGCTTGAAGTGTAGGTGTTTGGCAATTGCTCCCCAAATAAATTACCAAATTGCTAAATGTATGAATGAGTACATACATAGATAAAGCCATGCATTTTGGTTGTATGTTGAATGAATGAACAAATAGAGTTATGACTCAATTGGGTTGCTAACACCGCAAAACGGAAGAACTAAATGAGGCAGAGATCTTACTTCTTCCCTGGGTTCAGAGTTTAGGCATCCAGCGGGTAGAGTGAGCTGGCTCAGTTCCTCTGTTGGACTTCCTTTTTTCTCTGTGGGATTAATCATATGGTAGAGACATGACTTAGCAAAAATTTCTCCTTCACGTTTTTCTCCAGAACTATTTTTTCTTATGGAGATTGAATCAAGCGTGGATCTGTTTTTTTAAAAAAGAATTCTAAATAGATCCTCACATATCTCATTTGCTAACAATATTGTCCATAGATGTTGGTCCTCTTTAGGAAATAATGTAAGATTTATTCAGGAGTGGATCATCAACTATAGGCGTGGTGAGTCGTAAAAGATACCTGCCCTTGTTGTTTGCAAAGATCATCAAGTAATGATTTTGCAATTACTTGACTATTTCTGGATAGTATATATAGACACACACACACACACACACGTGCACACACAGAGGTTAATGTTTAAATTCGGTTCTCATAAATTTTATCAAACAAAAGCTTTACCTGACTTCATTTAATTTATCATTATTTTTCTACCAGAGACCAAATCATTGAGCCCTTTTAGTGCTTTGTAGATTCAGCCTCCAACTCAGAGATGGTGCATACAGATTCTATGTTGTATGCTAAATGTGACTGACATCAATGGCTATGGATTGCTGTCTTTCTAAAGATCCTGAGGTTGTGTATCTGGGTTTAAGACAAAAGAGTTCTGCTATGGTTGTTGGAAGGGGGAAGGGTGGCTTATATGTCTTACGTTTATTTTCCCTTTAAGTTCTACCACTGGAAGAAAGGAAATGTTCACAAATAAATATTACCTCTATCCCACCTTGTCCCACAATGACGTCACTCTTCTCAGAACTCCTGCAGCATGTACTATTTGACCCATTCAGTCATAGCTTCCTGACATTTTTAGTGATCTGATCAGGTATGCGTATCTTTTCTATGCAAGTGAATGGCTTTGGACATAAATGTCTAGTGGAAGTCTTGTATTGACTTCCAATGGCTTAGATAGAATCCTCACTTTACCATTCCATTGGAGCAAGTCATTTAATGGATCTAAGAACTATTTACTCTTCTGCACAAATAATATTGCACATGACAGTGATTAAATGAGATAATGCAGATGTTTAGCCCATAGTATGTTCTCAAACAAAGCTGTCATGGTCATCATGAAGGAATATAACGACCTCCAGGTTTGCAAAATGTGATTGCAATTTATTTGAATGAAAATTGGAAACAAAGAGGAAGTACTTTTCAGGAGATGGTGCCTTAGCTAATGGTCTTTGATTACTCTAACTCCTTATATGGGGCCACTGGTAAGGTGGCAAAGTATGTTGTATATTCCAATGTCACTGGTACAAATGTCCCAGTGGAAAGGAAAAACCATCAGACTATATTAATTGACTTCTATTAAGCATTCAGTTCTTTAACTCTTTTACATCTGATTCCATGCTTACTAAACTATCTGCTTATTATGATTTCTGCCCTCACACAGGGAGAAACAGTCTTATGATGAAGATATGAATGTTTTGGACACCATGACAATTATTTGTAACTGTAATTTACTAAATTGGCAAAGGTAGAATGGGCTGGCCATGAAAAGTTAATGCTATAGTTTTTGTAGTAGTAATTTCTCACTACAAATTAACCAGTTGTCATTCTAGCAGTCTCACAGGCTAGAATAATTATAGCCCTGAGTGACTGGATTTCTTTAAACATTTTAAAAAATTAATCTACAAAGATACGAGCCAGATTGTGAGCTCTGATGAATTTACTAAGGTACAAGATGCAACACTGTGAGACGTTATATAGGACAGACAGTTGTCTTTTTCCTTTGTGTTTCCAGGATTGCCATTGGCAGAGTTTACTGAGATTCTTCTTGGAATATCTACAGGTCAAAATTTCATGAGATCATGAGTTATGAATTTTCTGTCTTTGTTCATTTATTTTTCTCTCTCTGGAATACTTTCCTTCTGCTATCTCCCCAGTGTATGGAAGGCTATGGGAATCAAGATTGATAATGGGTTCAGTGTTCCAGAGATACTTAGGAAATACAGTGGTGACTAGGATAAAACAGTTCTTGCTTTTGAGATGCTTACGTGCTAAGAGGATGGATCTGGAGATATTTCGTGTTTTCTGGAGTGTTCTACAGTGAACCTGTTATTAGAACTCATCCATCGTGACTCAGTTAAAATGTTGCCTCTTTGATACCATCTTTGATTCTTCCAGGAAAACAGAATTGTTTTCTGTGTTTCTGCAAACCTTTACATTCCCTTATAATAAACAACCAAAGTCCATATTTTGATGATCTATTTTCACGTCTTTCTTCTTTATTACTTTCTAATTTCATTAAGGGCAAGAACTCTGGTTTTTATTAAATCGCTGGCATCTAGCACCATGCCTGGAAACATAGTAGTGCTATCACATGTTTGTAATATAGTTTGAGAGCGCGATTTCAGTCCTATTATGGTCAATGACCCAGCTATTTCCAAATCATGTGAGCCAATTGTCATTTCACCCATAAGATTCTGCATAAGGACCAAATAGTAATAGAAATATTACTGAACATAGCTGAATAAGTGCTATATTACCTTCCCTGGAGGGTCCTCTGGTCAAAGCTGGACTGGAGTAGATGACTTAGAATCAGGAGTAACATGGAATCACATATTCCTGCTAGTCTATGCACACACTCTGTGGACACTCACAAATGTCTACAGAGAAAGGGAAAAGTCAGGACCTGAAAATCCCTTAGTCCTAATATCCACCTGTCCAGCTGGAATAATGAAAGAGGGAGGAGAGAATAACAAACCAGCCATGAGTAGTTGGCACTGTCCTAGGTTTGAGACAGGAAGCCTGAAAGACAAGCAGCTCCTGAGTGCTGTCATCTTAATAGCCACTGCACATGACTACAACTGCCTACCAGCCTATGGCTAAAATGACCTAAACTGCTTAGATTAGCCAAACTTTCTCACCAGCACTGGATCCCTCTAAATAAACCACTTTCGATCCTCTTATCTTTGCCTGTCTCAAGACATTTGGTTACCAATTCTAACCACACCATACTTGTGGTAACCAGTTGTGTGTGGGCTCCTACTAACTTCACTCAGCACAACTCAACAGCGCCTCAGCTCATGCTCCACCTGCATTCCTCTTGCCTCCTGCATGAGTTCCGTTTTGACTCTGAGGCCCTGTGGAACACAAAGCTGAAGGATCCGTTCTTCCTTCCTACCATGCACTGTACTAAGATGCAGTTGTTCATACTGCCTCTCGTAGCGTAGTCCCAAAAGATCAATCAATCATTTGTACTCCAAACCAAATGGAGGCTGGCCCAGTAATGGGTTATGGGCTCTTCCTCCTTCCCTACGTTAAGCTTTGGGGAGCTATGAAAGAAGGCTGGCATGGGTACAGGAGACTCAATTACCCTCTCCCTAGAGTTGGTGAATTAATTAATGATGAGACCCATACTTAATGGGGTCCTTGAACTTGTCTGTACATTAGAATCACCTGGGGATCTTTAAAATTTCTAAAGCTCATGGACCATCTGAATTACAATCCTAAAGGAGTAGGACACAGGAAGTGAGATTTTTTTAAAGCTCCCCAGTGATTCCAATGTGTAGGCCAGCTAAGGAAACTGAGATAAACAATAGCTGAAGTAAACCAAAATAAATAACCCTTTGCAAGTTTTAATCATATTATCATTCAAAAATGTAAAAGAGAATATATGTTTACCATCTTTGTTATTACGTTATTTCTCCTTATATCAGGAGAAATACATTGACCACTGACTTAAGAAAACTCTTTGGAAAGGAAATAAGGAAAATGCAAAAAGCCTTGAGCCACTGAAAGATAATTTCTGTCATCGAGCCCTTTGTGAGGGTAACCTTTGGCATGGACAAAGGAGGAGCCAATTGAAAAATCTAAGTGCCTTAGGATGTCTGTGGCTTTCTTTAACATTTGGAAATGCCCATTTTTGACTCACCTCCTATACTTGACATTCAGGAAAGAAGCCTTCATTATAAATCACTCGATAAGATCTTTTGCCTTGGTCATCTGCTTTCATGTCTCCATGGTAGCTGGTTGTGCTAAAGAAGACGTTTTAAAGCTGTGTGTCTAACAAAAAAAATAAAAAAAAAGAACTAAAATAGAGAGTTTGAAGACGACATTTTATATTTGTAGATAGGTAGGCCTGGGAGGAATAAAGGTTATTTTTTCCAGCCTACTGTCTTTATGGAACTTTGAACCTAACTGTAATTTGCCAAATGATTCATGCTTCAGATCAGCAAATCCACTCTATTCAGAGATACTTGACTTTTCCAGTTATATTGAGCTTGGGAATCAGCAGAGAAGTGAAAAAGAATTTGAGCTTTAAAGTCAGGAAAAGCAGGGCTCAAATGCAAATTATTTTCCTGCTTACTAGACTCGTAACTTCATGCAAAAATTTTAAGTATTTTGAGCCTCTTGCATCACTAGAAAAAATGGCAAGTACTAGCATCCAGTGGGATTGTTTGGAAGATTACCTGAAATAGTAGAGACAAATTAGCTCCAAGTGTAGGAAATTTAGCTTTCTGATTTCTTTTTCCCTCTTTTTCCCATTTTCATGCCTTATAAGAGCTACGTAATGAATTTGTAAAATTGCCATTGGACAATATAGTCTTTACATAATTAACTATGAAATCATGTCTGCTTTTTAATATTGCTTAAAATAACTTTTTAGCATTTCTAATTAGCACATGTAGTAGGATATAGTGAAAAGAGCATAGTGCCAGGCACAAATACTTTTGAATAAATGTATGAATGTATGCAAGAGTCATATGGGAAACTTAAGAGACATAGGATCAAGTTCAATAATGACTAACCTGTGAGACATTGAACAAGTTGTAGCCTTTCTCAGAGCCTAATTTCCCTCATCTTAAAGAAAATAGCGTTAAGAAAATTACTTCTGCTGCTTTGCTCTGCTCTAAAATTCTGAGATTTAGTTAATATGTGAGCTCTACATTTCTTCCTACTCTACCTGGTTCCTCCTTGAGATAGGACACTCGTCATGTACTGCAACTCAGTGTTTGCTCCCTGATTGGGCATGCCCTCTCCTTGATGTGGAAGGCAGTAAGAGGAGAGGTTTGCGGGATAGGCTTTGTTGAGTCACGCTGCCTTGGCATACTGCTAGATCCTTCGCTTCCTGGTGGTGTGACCATAAGCAAATTACTTGACCTTACTGTGTCTCAGTGTTCTAATCTCTCAAATGGGGTTGATGATGATGTGAGTCTTTACCTTAAATGGTTTTTAGGATAATTAATGAGGTTAATACCCAGGAAGCACATGGCATACTTAATAAATATTAACTCTCAGTCTTATCTTACAGTCTGCAGCACTTAGCCCAACATCTGGTAAGTACTAGACAGTAAATATTTGTTGAGAATCTGAATGAGTTATTTAAAAATATGCCTGCAGAGTGTATGTGCCTTATACGAAGTATGTGATTTCTGGTGTGAAAGAGTTGGTCAGATAATCAGGACTCTGAAGTTTCTGGCAATCTGGAAAACTCTTGAGTTCAGAAGCTATGTTGGAGACCAAGGGTTTCTCACATCACAGCATGTTACAGGATGGTATGGAATGAGTCTGCATGAAAAAGACAGGCTTGCTGTTCTGTCTTACTGGCTGTTTCACCCATTTTTGTTATATTTATCAGGTTTGTCTTGAGAGGAGTCTAAATTCAGGGATGGAAAAAGACTGTCTTAATTAAAAAAGAACAGTGGGGGCATGTCTTTCTTGAATACAATGTAGTATTTCTTCTTCTTTCTAATCCTTTTTTCCCAGTTCATTTGGTTATCAGCTGCTAACAATTTATTCAAATGGTTGGTGTCAATTTCCAGTATAATAATGAGTGTTAAGGAGCATGCAGTTTGAAACAGTTAAAAAATTTCCTTAAAAAATAACTTTAGAGGCCAGCCTGGACAACATAGCAAGAACCCATCACTACAAAAGATAACAAACAATTAGCCTTGGCGTGGTGGCACATGCCTGTAGTCCCAGCTACTCAGGAGGCTGAGGCAGGAGGATCACCTTAGTCCAGGCAATTGAAGCTGTAGTAAGCTATGATTGCACCATAGCACTCCAGCCTGGGTGGCCGGACAAGATCCTGTCTCAAACCAAAACCAAAACCAAAACCAAAACCAAAACCAAAACCAAAACCAAAACCAAAACCAAAACCAAAACCAAAACAAACATAAAAATCCTTTATAGAGATATATAATTCACAAACCATACAATTCACTAGTGCACATCTCAATGCTTTTTAGCATATTCACAGAGTTGTGCAGTCATTACTATAATCAATTTTTAACTCCTCAAAGGAATCCCATACTCATCTGCTGTCACTATCTTATGCAATAACTCTGTAAAATACTTCTTGAATTCCTTTATAAAGTACTCCAGGAATGTAAACTCTTAGTACATCATTAGATATTTATTTTTAAAGTTTTAATTTATTTATTATACTTTAAGTTCTGGGGTACATGTGCAGATCGCGCAGGTTTGTTAAATAGGTGTACACCTGCCATGGTGGTGGTTTGCTGCATCCGTTGCCCTGTCATCTACATTAGGTATTTCTCCTAATGCTATCCCTCCCCAATCTCCCCACCCCCTGCTATTCCTCCCTTAGACCCTATCCAAAGAAGACATTTATGCAGCCAACAAACATATGAAAAAAAACCTCATTATCACTGTCATTAGAGAAATGCAAATCAAAACCGCATTGAGATACCACCTCGTGCCAGTTAGAAAGGCAATCATTAAAAAATCAGGAGACAACAGATGCTGGAGAGGATGTGGAGAAATAGGAACACTTTTACACTGTTGGTGGGAGTGTAAAGTGATTCAACCATTGTGGAAGACATTGTGGCAATTCCTCAAGTTTCTAGAAATATAAATACCATTCGATATTTATTGAAACTATTATGAGCCAAATACTCTTCTAGGCTGTAGGGATAGGGAGACAACCAAACAATCTCAGCTCTCAGGGAGATTAAGCTCCACAGTGGGGTCTACAGATGGGCCCCAAATTAAAAGCAAAGCAGAACAAAATTCATGTTAGTGAAAGAAGGGGGCAGGCACATTATCTTCCTACTATGTGCCAGGCTTTCTGCCAGATCACTAGTAAACAGTGGACTGGCATCTGTCTGACTTCAGAGCGTATTTTTTTTAAAGGCAAGTATGGTGGATAAAAACTCAGTTGAATAAGACTGCTAGATGTTTCACTTCAGCCAGCTGTGCAAAGCCTTGGATTTGCTGCCTCCCAAGCCAGCTCCTAAAACACTATTTCCTGTTGTTTCAAAGAAAAATGGAAAGTAAACAACCTCAAGACTTTAGTCATCAGCCACCAATGAGCAGGATTTTCTGCCCTGGATACAGTTACTTAACCAATGGCATTTTTGTTAGTGGAATTTTGAGGGTGGGGTGGGGAGAGAAAAGAGTCAAAGGGTAATTAAAGTGACTTACATTTCTCTTTTTTCCTGTCATAATCTTGAGGATTTGCATTCTCTAACAAATCAAATTCAGTTTGAGTTTTAACCTTCTTACATGAAAAGCCAGGTTTAAAAATAGCTGTTCACGCTCTGATGATTGTAAACAAACATTGGAGTATGGAGTCGAATGAAGGGCAACAGACATTACGTATCCCTGCAGGAATGTGGAATTTAATACAAACGGAGGAACTTTTATACATATGTGCTATGTCTTCATTCTGTGTTGCCAGAAGGGTTCTTTGGGGAAAGAATCATCATAAAATGTTAGAGCTGAAAAGGGCTTTAGAAATCATGTTGGCTCACTGACTTATTTTAGAAATGAGGGAACTGAGACTAAGAGAAAGGAAGTGGTTGCATATCTAGTTAGTGGCAGAGACAGGGACAGAATTAGTTGTCCAGGATCTCTAGTGCTATTTTAAAAATATGGAACATTCATTCATCTACCTGTGAGCATGTTTTCTGATTAATTGAAGTACACATAGGATGGGTCAGTGCAATGGGTTTGGGATCAGGGAAACCTGAATTTAAATCTCAGTTCTGTCATTTGCCATATGGTGAATTTGAAAAACAAAAATTGATTAAGTTTTCTAAGCCTCGCCATTGCACTCCAGCCTGGGCAACACAGCGAGAGACTGGGGGGAAAAAAAAAACGTTTTCTAAGCCTCAATTTAGTTTTCTGGGAAAAAAGAATGTAGCATCTTCTACAGTATATTGTGTTATTGGAATGATTAAATGGGATATATAAGCAAATCTCTTAGCTCACAGTGGTGTTTAATCAACGCCCTTTTCGTTCTTTACTCTTTTCCTTTTCTCTTTATTCAGGATGTTTTACATACCTTTTCACATTTCTAGTCCTTCAGCAGATCTATTGCTACTTTCTGAGAAAAGTACTGCTGCCTTTGACAATGGGGACCAGAGGTTATTTTAAATCCAACTTAGTTGCTCTCATTTTTGGGTACCTGCTACATTCCAGACGCTTCATGGTCATTATTTCTTACTTTTATAACATCATTGGCACCTTAGGGATGATGAAAATTATCTTCAGAGAGAATAATTAACAATTGGAAGATACTACAGCTTGAGGTCAAGTCCTCAAAGTCTGAGCTCATCTTTGTGCTATACTCTCTCACCAAGGGTATGACTACAATGTATTTATTTTTTAAAACTTAAAATTATAAAAAAATAAAAAATACCATCTTACCTAGCCATCAGGTAGTACCTGATGCATGATAGCTCAAAAAATATTTGTTGAAGGAATGAATAACAATAATGGCTCATATCATATGGTCAGAGTAGAAAAATTCTGGGAAAAGTTTAGAGGTAGAAAAAATATTTATATTGGAGTTGGGGTGCAGAATTCAAATCACAGCTCTGCCATATATCAGCTGTATGGCATAGGAAAGGGTATTTAAATTATCTCTGCTCCCAATTCTTCACTTACAGTGGGTTAATAATAATAATTATAACAATAAAAAACATAGAAACAATGTGACATTGAATGAATGAAAGATGATACGTGCAGTTTTCTTAACAAAGTGCCAGCAATAAGTGTGACTCATGTATGTGACTACCTTGCTCTCTGCAAGCTTGGCCTGTGGACACTAGTTCACACTTCTTGCAATGACTGCATGGAAGAGAAGCACTCCAGATTCTCCCCTGAGATGTCAGTCTTGATTTGACCGCCACCTGCTCTAGTTAAAAACTCAGGTAAAATTTTGACATTGGGTATTGAAACTTTGAGGAATTCATTCATGCTTGTTTCCCTGATGTTTTCTAGACATGTTATTTTTAATTCAAGTCACCAGCTCCATGTTCCTTGGGCTTCTGGTGGAATTGCCTTGATAGACCAATAAGGGAGATTTTACAAGGACACTTGGAAATGCCCTTTTATGGGGTAGAGTGAGGGTTACTATGGAGGACATAATTTACTATGTCACTCAAACCCCTTCTATGATGACCATCCTGTTTGATAAATTAATCTCAGAATTTAAAGCCATAAAACAACAACAAAAAGAAATTGTTTCTCCCACCGAATCCTCACAGGTATGATTTCTAGACAGTAAGTCATATGATCCATCTTTTTTTCCCTCTATTTTCCCTGTTTTTCAGGAATATCAGAACTAAATATTGAGCATAAATATTGTATCTTCCCCAAAGAACTCTCTGAATACAGTTTCTTTCTCACTGCTCTTATACCCTGTAAAATATATTATTTTTGTTTTATTTGAAAGTTTTCAATCTGACTGATTTTATTACAAGCTGCCTCAAGCAACTTGTCAGATATACAACAGTTAAGATGCAATTAATGTCTATATCTATCTATCTATCTATCTATCTATCTCTACCTATTTATAGGTAGATTTATACCTACCTACCTATAGATAGGTAGATAGGTAAAAAATAGCCATTTCATCATTCTGGAACCTGAGATACCAAATATGAGGTAGAAAATGTAAAATTGCAAAGATTCCAAAAATAACTGCAATGAAAGAAGCACTGCTAAAATTTAAGTGGAGAGTAAAAAAGATCACAGATTTTTCTGTAAGTACTCATTAAGATAAAGGTATTATAATTACTAAGACTACTAATAACAGTATTACCACATGCTCATATATTCTGTCAGTTTGCTTGCTATGAAATTTGTTCATAAAAATTAGCTCCTTGCTTTTCTCTTACCTAGCCATTTTACCCAGCTATTTCTAAGAGGCAGGAAAAGGAAAGAAAGCTGGAATAAATGTAAGTGCTCTGAGATCAGAGATGGAGCCTGTCCTGGGCACCCTTATGACTCTCCACCCAGGGTGGCACCTGATGCATGGTAGGTGCTCAAAAATATTTGTTGAAGGAATGAATAACAATGATGGCTCACATTACGTATATGGCTATTATATAGCAGACATTGTACACGTGGATTTACAAAGATTATCATATTTAACCCTCACAATAATCTTATGAGTAGAAAATCACAAGACTATGATTACTTTTTAGAGATGAAGAAATTGAAGCACAGAGAGGATAAACAACTTGATGTTAGTGGATCACGGAGAGTTCACATGCTTAGCCAGGGGTGAAGAAGTAAATAAATGAATAAACAACCTCTGTGGAAAACAGTATGGAGACTTCTCAAAGAACTGAAAATAGAACTACCATTAGATTCAGTAATCCCACTACTGAGGATCTACAAGGAAAAGAAATCATATCATGAAAAAGACACCTGCATGTGTATTTTATTGTAGCATTATTCAAAATGGCAGATATGGAATCAACCTAACTGTCCACCAATGGATGATTAAAGAGAATGTGTTTTATATATATACAATGGAATTCTATTCAGCCATAAGAGTAGTGAAATCATGTCTTTTGTAGCAACATGAAAAGAGCTGGATGCCATTATCTTAAAAGTGAAGCAACTCAGAAACAGAATGTCAAATACTGCTGTGTTCTCAGTGTGGAAGATAAATCATGTGTACACATGGATGTAGTATGTGGAATGATAATGATAGACACTGGGGACTCAGAAGGGTTGGGGAAGACAGGCAGGGGAAGGGTGATGAGAAATTACTTAAGGGGTACAGTGTATATTGTGCAAGGGATGGTTACACTAAAAGCCAAGACTTCACCACTACACAATATATGCATGCAACAAAATTGCACTTGTACCCCTTAAATTTATACAAAAAAGAATGCATTTCCTTTGTGACACTAGGTGCAGACTGATTGAGAACATAGAACAGCTTGAGTTAACTAAATAATACCAGTTATAAAGAGTTAGGTAATATATGCAGTCCCCAAGTTAATAACAGGAGGACCCAGTGTTGGAAATTTCCATAAGCAGTGGTGTTCCTGGAGGTGTCAGAAATAAAAATGAAGTTGTCGATAAAAGCTGATGTGTTAAATTTCACTCAACAGCCTGGATTTGTACGTATCTGCTATACATGCAGCAATTTTTACCTTTGGGTTTCTTCTGTGCAATATTTTTCAAGTATATTTTTTTCTTCTCTTGTCCACTGCACCAACTCTGTGAAACTAGATAATTTTAGAGAAGGCCAAAATTTATTTCGGTGGTTATGAATCTTGTATAATTCATTTATTCAGGGGCCAGCAAAAGACATTAAAATTTAAGGGACTGATATAAAAATGAGTATAATTGTGCCTGGTTTGTGATTCCTTTCTATTCTGCAGCTCTGTTTCAGTTTAACTGCCACTTAACTTTGTCCTGCTTTATTGGAGCTCTGAATACTGATCACTGCAGCTTGTAGGCTTACAATGGAACAGCCACTATACAAATACTGCACAGCCTCAATGTCATCTTTCTGTGCTATGCAGAAAACAAAGTGTCATTTAGAAAAGGAGGGGTAATTCAGAGTCTCATGGTCCTGACTGCTGTTTGGGGACATTGTTTGCAGGGAACAAATGGAACTCATTGCAACCCTGCAAGTACTACCATCTCAGTCACCTTGCTTTAGTGCTTCTCTTGTCAGTAACCCAACAGAACATATTGTGTAAAAACATTTCCTACTCTTTCAGATCTCCAAGTTATCCGGGAAGACTTTTGTCTATTGCTTTTATAAATGGCAGGCTGGCTCATGAGCAAATTGTCTTGGGGGAAAGCAACTGACAGCATGGAAGCCTCCTAGATCACTTGCTCTATTAAATGAGATAACATATGTGAAAGTACCTAGCACAGAGCTTGGCAGAGCAGGGAGTGGAATTAGTAGTGGGATGGATGGGGAGACATCTTTGAAGCTTCATAGCATTAAGCACAAAGATGAACAGCTTCTCACTGAACCGTGCAGACCTTCCCTGTAATGATACGTGCTCAAAGTTCCATGACAATTTCGATTTGCAGCAAGGTGACAGGGTTAAAACCTCAGCTCTATTGACCTTTAATTTATAAGGAGGGCTGGTGCCATTTCTCCTGTCATCTTTTTCTGATACTAGAAAAAGAGTCACATATGAAATCAGAAGCTTTCTCTAACATCAAGACACAAAACTGATTTGTCTTTTCCACAATGTAGTTTCCTAAAGTGATCCGGGATTCCTTCAGGTCCCTCAACTGTGTGCAGGGAGGTGATTTTTTTTTTTTTTTTTTTTGCCATTTTCCAGAAAAAGGTTCTCTATGGTGCTAATGAGGTGCTCAATCTGTTCACTCTGTCCTCTCTTGGTAACAAATGAAGGTAACCATAGCCACCAGTGGGCAGATGGGAAGCTTCCCAGGCTTAGTCTGTTATTAACTGGTGAAGGTGCCAAGCAGGAACTTTCATAGAAAAGCTGGCATGACAAATTATATAGAACACAAGTTCTGGAGTCAGAAAAAGCTAAATTAAGCAATTTAATTCCTATATAGTAGGTGCTGCTTGGCACCTTGCCCAGCTCCCTTTAGGGGAGGTGCAGATGCCCATTCTGCAGTTCACATGACTTCTGGTTGCTAACAGTTCACAGGAACACACCTTTGCACTCTGTTGAGGCAAACCACCTTCTCTGGAAATTTCTGAAATGTAATTCACTCTTCCTGGGTTTGGAGGTTTACAGGAGCTTGCAACTAATAACTAACTGATTTGGGGGTTCAAAATGCCTCATATGGGTTGGCTGTGTCCCCACCCAAATCTCGTCTTGAATTGTAGCTCCCATAATTCCCATGTGGTTTGGGAGGGACCCTTTGGGAGACAGTTGAATCATGGAGGCAATTTTCCCCATATTGTTCTCATGATAGTGAATAAGTCTCATGAAACCTGATGGTTTTATAACGGGTTTTCTCTTTCATTTGGCTCTCATTCTTTCTTGCCTGCTGCCATGTAAGATGTGCCTTTTGCCTTCTGCCATGATTATGAGGCCTCCCCAGCCATGTGGAAATGAGTCCATTAAACCTCTTTTTCATTATAAATTACCCAATTTCAGCTATGTCTGTATCAGCAGCATGAAAATGGACTAATACAATGTGAAGTCCCTTGCTTTTAGGTGGGACAACTCTGTGATGTCATTCATACTTCAAAGCTCCCCATCAGGTCAGGCTGAGGTGATACTTCCCCTGAACTCACCTCTTTGCCTGACTTTTCCCCTTGAGACTCCTGACAGCACTTCCCATATCAGTTGAAATCCCCATCTCATACTCTGCTTCTAGGGAACCTGAAAGAGACAGTTTGTAAACCGCGTGCTGTAAGACAGCTACTGAAAGATTGCTGGTTTCCCTCTCCTTCCACTCTCTTCTCAAGCAACTGTTTCTGAATACTAGATTCATTTTGCCAGTGTAAAAATTACTATAAAATAAAGTTAAAGTATGCCTAAGTATATAAAGGGCACTTTAAAAAAGTAAAAAGGCAGGCCACAAATTCTGTAAAATTATTTACCATACAAATAATAAAAGATTTATGTACAATATAAAGAACTACAAGAAAAGAAAACCCAATAAAAAAGGATATGGTCCATTGATTCTCAGAGGAGGAAACTGGAATGGCTAATGCATATATAAGCAATGTTTAATCCTGGTAGGAAAAAATGAGATTTGAATCCATTCCACAGGCAGAATTAAAACATCTAATAATATTAGCACTGGCAAAAATGTGAAGCAATGTAAACGCTTCATACTTACAGGTGGGGATGTCCATTGGTACCATCATTTTGGATAGTTGTTTCTCAGTATTTGCTAAGCTTCAGTATATGCATATTTTATAATTCATCAATTATATTTCCAAGAATTTACCACACATATTTGTCATACATATACAAGAATTTTTCTGGCAACATTATTCTTTAAAGTCAAACGAAGAGGCTAACACAGCTTAGAAACAATCTTAATGTTCATTGTTAGGAAATGAATAAAGCAATTTTAATGTATTGGTGGAATAAATACCACAAAGCTCTAAAAATGATTGAATTGAAAATATACGTATCACTATGGAAAACTGGAAAACACAATGTTTAGGAAATAATACAAATTGTAGAATGATAAATTGTTATGATCCCATTCAATATTTTTTCAACTCAAAAGTTACATTTATTTTTAAATGCATGCTCACAAATATTATAAAAGTAAACTAATACAGACTTCAAAGTGAATATTAATTTTACAAGATACTAACTGGGAAAAATATGGAAGGGTCATTGGGTCAGTGTTGGGAGAGATGTGATTTCAAATGTTTTGGTAATGTTTTGTTCTTTAGCATATTACCATTCTGAAGCTAGTATAGACAAATTTTAAAGTGTTCTTTATCTGTAAGAATGTAAGAATTTATTATTTTTCTTTAAGCTTTTTCTCTATGTTTGAAAGATTTTATTAAAAAATAGTATGAAATTTCCTAGGTCTATTTGAGAAGGACAGAATTACAGCAATGCTAGCTCATCCTATACTCCTGAGTCAGGTTTTGCTTGGCTCAGTCCCCCACCTGTCTATAGCCTCTCCAAATTTCATAAGTCCTGGGTCAAATCCCACTTCTTCCATAGAACTTTCTGGATCATGACAGACAGCTTTGAATCCTTTTATGAGGGCCACAGTGGTATTTACCCCCTTTGAACAATGACTTGATTGTGATTTGATATTTGCCTATGTATTGTCATCTTTAGTGCTTTAAGTGTTTAAATAACTGTCTCACATGTTTCTTAGCCTGGAGGAAGTCTGTAACTTCTATGTTTCTCATAAAATTGTCTCACGAATACCTTCCTATATTTATCATAAACTATACTTAGCATAAATTTTACTCAAGAAATTAATTTTTAGTAATTTTAGTATTAAACACTAACTCTGGGCCAGTTACTCCGTTTGAAACCACGAGTAGAATAAAAATTGAGGGCAGGCATATTTTACTTGTATCTACAATCGTTCCTGATTTCAGTCTCTGCTTGCCTGTTGGTGTATAGGAATGCTAGTGATTTTTGCACATGGATTTTATAGCCTAAGACTTTGCTGAAGTTGCTTATTAGCTTAAGAAGCTTTGGGCTGAGATGATGGGGGTTTCTAGATATAGAATCATGTCATCTGCAAACAAAGATAATTTGAATTCCTCTCTACCTATTCGAATATCTTAATTTTTTCATCTTGATTGATTGCCCTGGCCAGGACTTCCAAGACTATGTTGAATAGGAGTGGTGAGAGAGGGCATCCATGTCTTGTGCCAGTTTTCAAGCATAGATGTAATAGATATCAAATAACATTAAACATTTTAAATAAATCTCCTGTACCACAGATTACTTTCTGATAGTTGAGGAATGAAAATTCCCTTCCACAGTCTGCCTTTTCCATATCCTATAACATATGTTTTCTCCTATTGTAAGTATGCAAATAATTTTGCTGTTAAGCCAAATAGTGTGGAATAAACATGTCTCCTCACTTATATAACCTTCTGTTCTTCCCTGGTCACTGACTCTCTCTGATCCTGTATCATTTTCCCACATTGCCTTGGTTTTCCTATGGTCCTAGTTTGATATATATATATCATATATCATGTATGTATATATGTATGTATACATGTATATGTGTATATACACATTTGTATGTATTTGTATGTGTATATTTATATATATATGTGTGTGTGTGTGTATACTTCTTTTCTGAAAGCCAGAACATTTCTACTATAAGCCTACTCATAAGCTCAAGATGTCAATTAAACAATGTTCTCAAGACTTCTCTCCCTAAGCCCTTGTTTTTATAGTAGAATTTGGATTATTTCTCCTTAGGCTAGCTACAGAGATACCTTCCTAAGATTTCTCTACACTTCCAACCTGTGTGGGATCTCCTGTTTTGTGGATCCCACATCTTTCTTTTCCTGCTTGTGTTTACCTGAGTACTCCTACATCTCACTGAGTTTCTTTAATATAATTATTTTGAATTACTTTTTAGACAGTTCATGTTTTTTTTTTTTCTTTGGGATTTGCTACTGGAGAATTATTTTGTTCCTTTGGAGGTGTCGCCTCTTCTTTTTTTGTTATTCGTGTGTCCTTACATTCAGAGCTGTGAATGTAGTGTAACAGTTGCTTCTTCCAGTTTTATGGATTGGCTTTTGTAGGAACTTTTTCCTGTAGATGTATCTGTAGTATTGGTGGGGTAGGATGTTTTGGCATTGATTCTGGTTGGGCACAGTAGTATCATCTCTGTATGATTTATTCACTGTCTGTAAGTTTCTCAGTGGCTTCAGTTGTACATGGGGCTGGTTGCTGGGGAAGAGGACACCAGATGACTGGTCCTTGGGCACCAGTGGTGTTGGTAGAGGGCCAGCCTTCTGGTCCTTGGCTTCTTGGGCATCATATTTGGGAGCCAGTGGTAGGTCTGGATGGGCCAGCCCTTGGGCCTCCTGGAGACATGGTGGGGTTTCAGCAGCAGGCTGGGCATGCAGGTACTTGGGCCCCCAGGGAGCCTGTGTAGTGTTGGCAATGGCGACAATGGCCCCAGAACAACCATTGGGCCTGAGTCACAGGTGGTGGCATTGGGCTGGAAAGGTCAGTTTCAGAGCCTCCCAGAAGGTGCATGTGGGTGCCAGTGTCAGACAGGGTGGGCCTGTTCTTGTGCTTCTGATTGGCGTGTGTAAGTGCCAGTGGCAGCAGGCAGAGTGGACTTATCTCTAGGCTGTAGGTCAGCACATGCAGGTGGTAGCTGTGGGCAGGACAGGCCTGTCCTCTGGTCCCTGGAAGGCATGTGTGGGTGCTAGCAGTGGTAGGCAGGCAAATCAGTCCCCAGGACCCCAGATGACATATGTAAATGCTAATGGCGATGGTGGTGGTAGTGGTTGAGGTGGGTCTATCCTAAGGTCCCCAGAGGGCATGTGCGAGCACTGTCAGTGGTGAATGGGGCAGGTCGATTCCCAGGTCCCCAGGACCTGAATTATTTATTATGGCTAGATATTAATTTTGAAGAGCTCCTTATTGTTCTCAGAGTGTTTTCTTTTTAGTGGCAAGCTGTTTCTGTTTCAAGGAACCAATATATTCTATGATTTCTTTCCAGAAATCTATTAGATTTCTATTAGAGTCTATTTAGACTTTCAGTTAATTATCTATTTAAATCATCTTGCCCAGCCCTACTTTTGCCTGATGGTCCAGAGTTCAGAGTGATCCTCTTTGGTTCAGTTATCAGCCTCTGGTCTTCCTTAGCTTAAGATGGGGGGTCCTGTAGGTTCCACCACACTATATTAGGTCTTTCTTCCAGTTTTCCTGTATTTAGAACATAACTAAAAAATCCAGGCATTTTATCATCCCTGATGCTTGCGAATGTTGAACCAGGAATTTTGCAGGCCAAACTGGCCCACTTATTGGTAGTATTTCTATCTATATACATTTAGGTTGTAACTTTCTCTAACCTGCAGAGTCAGATAGTATCTGGCTCCTCTACTCACCTTCACTTTTTCTACATCTTAGCTGAAATTGCTGATATGTTGTTGTTTCCTCTCTTAATAATTTGTCATGTATTCCTTTGCTTTCATTTTGTCTGGGTTTTGTGAGAAATGAGGGATGTTTGTAGTCTATCGATCAGTTTTGACCTGAAGTCCCCCTCAGCAATGTAACTTTTTTGATTTACTTTTTAAGGCAAAGGAGATCACACAAGGATTTTTGAAGGCCAGGAATGCTTTAGACTCTTTGTTCTCCTGAACTGCTGAACTGTCCCTCTAAATCAGCCTTTAGGAGCCAGTTGGTTTGTCCAAGTCATCTTGAATAAACAAGACTTTTCACAATGTAGACTCTGAGGCAAGGCCAATGTTTGGGTATGTGACCTGTGCAGTATTGCAGGGCACTGCTCTCAGAACGTTCTGTTGTCTCTGTCTTGAAACTTCAGTTTTTTTAGCAAAATGTCCCATTTTGTTTTGCTCATGGCCTCACAAATTATACAATTGGCCAGTTGGCCCTAATCTGAAGTGTAAAATTATGATGTTTAAATATAATTTGTAGGCTCATGAAGTCCCAGGGCTCTCCAGCTTAAGTTTTCCTTCTCCAAATTCCTCGCCTGTAGCCGTGTAACTGCTGACTCATTCCCTCCCTTTCTTCTCTCCCTTCCTCCCTCCATCCCTCCCTCCTTCTCATTCTCTTTCTTAAAATAAATATATATATATCATATAAAAATATATATTTTTTACTTTCCAATGTTTAGGTTCAAGGGGTGCATGTGCAGGTTTGTTACATGAGTAAATTGCATGTCACAGGGCTTGGTGTACAGATAATTTTGTCATCCAGATAACCAGCATAATACCTAGTATTTTTTTAAGAGTAGTTTTTCAATGTTCATTTTTAAGGATGGGTAGTTCACAGTCTTTTTAGCAATTTCTTTCCTTTCTAGATCTACCTCATTGATAGAAAGTTCTGTCTTATCTCAATATGAAATATTTATCCTTCATTTAATCTGTGTTCATTCTGTTTTATATAAAAAATTTGGCAAATTATATGCGACAAACAAATATGTATTTTTGTTTTTATTCTAAAAGATGTATACATCATGACAATGTTGGAAAGTATTGAAAAGCATAAAATATAATTTCTTTATTGAGAATAACCATTTTAAACCTATTGGCATATTTATTTTCTGTTTTTTTGTATGCACAGCTAGTAATAATAACAATGATAGGGGTAGTATCTGCTTTATTTAGTGCTTTTAATGTGCTGGGGATTGCAGTAACTGCTTTAAAGGAATTATTGCACTCAGTAGACAGACAAATACAATTAGAGAGAAATGGGTTATTTTGCATAAATGTGAAGTTTTTAATGTATATGCATTTCTTTGCTTCTGTTCCACTGAATATTATATTTCAGCATTTTTCAAAAATAAGAAATTATTTTAAATTTGTTTTAATTTTATTTTTTATAATTTCAACTTTCACTTTAGATTCAAGGGGTACATGTGTAGGTTATTACATGAGTGTATTGTGTGATGCTGGGGTTTGGGGTACCATCGTCTAGGTATAAGCGTAGTACCCAACAGCTTTTCAACCCTTACCCCCCTCTCTTCTTCCCTCTTCTCTTCCTCCCATTATCTGTTGTTGTCATCTTTGTGCACATGAGTACCCAATGTTTAGATCCCATTTATAAGTGAGAAGATGTAAAATTTTGGTTTCTGTTCCTGCATTAATTCAATTAGGATACTGGTCTCCAGCTGCATCCATGTTGCTCCAAAAACATGATTTTGTTCTTTTTGGTTTTTTGGAAGGAAGATACCAGTTTTATTTAAACACAAAACGTGCACATAAGCTGTCCACTCATTTTCTTCGCCGAGCAACCTGGCATTGGGGTTGGTGACTCTGATGGCCAGCTGGGCAGCCCTTTCCACGATGGCTTTGCGGTTCTTGGAGGAAACATTGTGAGCTATCTCAGCACAGTAAGATTTGTTGCACATCAGCAGCACTTCCAGCCCCTTGACGTGGACCAGGAACTTCCAGAAGCCACTGGGCAGCATGTGCTTTGTTTTCTTGTTGCCCCCGTAACCAATGTTAGGCATCAAGATCTGGCCCTTGAACCTTCTGCGAACCCTGTTGTCAATACCTCTGGGTTTCTGTCAGTTACGCCTAATTATGACATATCGGTCTAACTGGTGCCAGATCAAATTCTTGGTTCTCTTTTTGACGATCTTGGGTTTCACAGAGGTCTTCGGGCAGCCATGATGCCGAGGAGGAGATCACTGCTACCTCTGTAGGCAGCGCCGAGGAAGAGAGAGCGATTTTGTTCTTTTTCACAGCTGTATATATGTACCATGTTTTCTTTTTATTCAGTCCACCATTGATGGGCACGTAGGTTGATTCCATGTCTTTGCTATTGAGAATCATGTTGCAATAAACAGACAAGTGCAAGTGTCTTTTTGGTAAAATTATTGCTTTTCTTTTGGATATATGCCCAGTAATGAGATTTCTGGATCAATTGATAGTTCTAAGTTCTTTGAGACCTCTTTAACCTGTTTCTACAGTGGCTGAACTAATTTACATTTCCACCAAAAGTGTGTGTTTCATTTTCTCTGCAGCCTTGCCAGCGTGGATTTTTTTTTTTTTTGGCTTTTTAATAATAATGATCCTGACTGGTGTGAGATGGTACTGGTATGAGATGGTTTTGATTTGCATTTCTCTGATGGTTAGTGATGTTGAGCATTTTTTCATATGTTTTTTGGCCACCTGTGTGTCTTCTTTTTAAAGGGGTCTGTTCTGTCTTTTGCCCAGTTTTTAATGGAGTTATTTTTTTCTCACTGAATTGTTTACATGCCTTGTAGATAGTAGATATTACACCTTTGTTAGAGGCATAGTTTCAAAATATTTTCTTTCATTATATAGGTTGCCTATTTGTTCTGTTGATAGGTTCATTTGCTGGACATAAGCTCTTTAGTTTGATTAGGTCCCACTTGTCAATTTTTGTTTTTGTTGCAATTGCTTCAAAAATGAGAAAATTTAAAAGAAAACATAATTACTCTATGGACAGAAAATGATGAAGGATCATTTCATTTCTTTTGCAGGGTGCCAAGATGTGTGACTTTGGCAAAGTCACTTACTTCTTAAAATTTTAGTTTCTTCTTTTGCAAAATACCTATATATTACTCCCCCTTCATCTGCAGTTTCACTTTGTGTAGTCTGAAAATATTAAATGGAAAATTTCAGAAATAACTCATAGGTTTTAAGTTGCACATCATTCTGAGTATTGTTATAAATGCCCTATTTTATTATCAGGGTTTATTGCTGTTAATCTCTTACTGTGAATAATTTATAAAGTAGACTTTATTATAGATGTGCACATATAGAAAAAACAGTACACATAAGATTTGGTACTGTTGTGACTTTAGGCATCCACTGGGGGTCTTGAGAGGTATCCCCCACAGATAAGTGGGGCCAAATGTAATACAATATCTTCCTTGTCGACCTTTCAGGATTATGAGGGTCAAGAACAAAAATAAAAACAACCGTTTATCTTTTTGATAGCAGATGATGTTAAGGGTGCAACAGTTTTATATTCCCATGTTTGTGTGAGACAGATTTTGTTTTCCCTTGAACCTGGTTAGAATTGTGCTACTGTGAACACTGATTCGGCATATGGAAGTCCCACTTTGGTGACATTTCCTGGCCATTCTTGTTTCCATTGTGTGGGTGGTGGGTCGCGTCCACTTCCTAGAGTGAGACAGCTCCTGGCGTGTGGAATTCCCGGTGCGTCCGTGGTTCAGAGTAAACTCGAAGCAGATCTGCGCATGATTTTCCTCTGCAACAATTGGCTCCTTTCTCTTTTTTGTTCTCTTTTGATAGGATCCTGTTTCCTATGTGTGCAAAATAAAGGTGAATTTGGGTAAAAACAAAAACAAAAACAAAAAACAACAACCATCAATTGCTACCATCGAAACCGTATTTTGTTTTAGACTTCTATATACATCGTTATCATTTACTATGATTATTTCACCAATCCAATAAAGCAGATGAAGTACTGATTTCTATATGAGAAAGCTGAGGTTTGAAGGTGTATGTGGTTTGCTCAAAGACACAGAGGAGTGGTTGGTCAGTTGGGTGATAACTCCAGATCCCATGCCCCACCCATGGAACTCTGGATATGGGAGAGCTGCCTCCTTCAAAGGGCATTTGCTCCATTCATTTCCTAGGATGAACTTTCAAAAGTTTTAGTCCTCTGTTATCCCTTCTTTTTCATATTGTTTGGTTCTGGAATATATGTTACCTGTTGCAAGAACTCTGCTGCTGCATTTAAGCAGCAGCCATGGAGATCTGAATACCTTAAAATGGACTGGTAAACATTCAGGATTTGTAACTTTTAAAAGGCTGAAAAGAGAATAAACAAGTTTATTGTTATGTCTCTTATTTATCTTTCATCTCAGCCTCAATATTCTTCATATCCTCCTGAAAATACATCATGAAATACAACTTGACTGACTATTCTTTGTGAGGACATGGTGGATGCAGAGTTTACTTCTAAACCTTCCCCTCTGATTTTACTTTTAAAAGTGCAGAGATCACTTTTCTCTTGAAAAACCAAATCTTCCTTCAATACCTTTTACTTAGTCAAGTCACTGTTATGGCTTTGGTGTCTAAAGTTTCCTTGGAGAATATTGTGCTTTCTTACTTTCTAGGCTGGGTCTAGCCTTCCTTTGGGCAGTAAAACGTAAGAAGTCATATAGAATAGTTCTGAGCAGAAGCTTTAAGAACCATTGCATGATTCTTTTATGCCTTTATGCATTCTACCCATAGGACATCAATTCCCAGGTAAGGGATGCTCCTTCAGCCTTTGTTCTGGAAGGAAGAAAATGAGGATCAGAAGACAGTCCACTGTGAAGTGCATGTAACATGGGTCAGAAATAAACCTTTATTGCTGTAGCCCACTGAGATGTTTGGGGGCTTACTTATTATAGTTGCATGCTCTCTACAATGCTGACAGATGATACAGTGAGTTATACCTATGACTTTCCTTTCATTCAATCAGAAATGAACAATCATTTGTTATTACTCTAACTCTTCAAATATTTGTGACTGCACTGCATAATGCTCTAGGCTATGGCAGTGATTCTTAACCTTGGCTGTCCATTAGAATCATCTAAGAAAGTTCTATCTGTTTTGTTTAATGTGAATCCTCTGGCTCCATTCAGGACCAAATGATTTGGAATTTCAGGGTGTAAGTTCCCAAGCACTGGTATCTTAAAAAACTGTGTAGGAGTTTGTATAATGAAGCCAGAAGTAAGAACTATTGCTCTAGATGGAAAAAAGTCTGGATTCATCAGAGATAAAGGCAGTTACTGAAATAAACCATCCACTTGACAGAAAGTGATAGATCAGAGAAGTTCCAGGGAAAAGGAAAAACAATGATGTGACTGACACAAATGAAAAAAGAAAAACTGAGTGCCTGTCCCCAAGCCAGTTTCACAGTAAGAAGAAGACAGTGAGCGACTAAGGCATCTGGCATGGAGTGAGGGATTTTATGTTAGTGGGGAATAGAGTCTCTCAGAAATTCATTCTAGCCTAAGTTTTAAGGAGTTCCATAACATCGAGAAAGACCAAAATAATTTATTCTTTTATACATGCTCAATCATCATAGTACAGTTAGAATCTACTCATAGGAAATTAGTAGCCCAAGGAGAAAAATAGGGTTTCCAACTTCATACATTAGCTGTTATTTTAGTATTGAATTATATTAAAGATTAATCATATAATTTTGGATAAAAGTACAGGTTGTGAATTTCCAGAAGTGTTAGAAAAAAAGGAGAACAAAATATTATAAGTAACAATATTCTATGGCTATGTTTGCAAGCAGGTGTACAAATGCACTAACATTGTCATTACCAGTTCATTGAGAAAAAAACACTAGGTAAGACATTGTGACGAATATAGTGGCTATAAAATTCAATGTGTCTCTATTAGAAGATCATTCAAGTTGGGAGATAAGATAGTCCTAGAAGATCAAAGTGTATAGCCTTTTACTCTTCAGTAAATTATATCTATCCATTTATCTGTCCATCCATCTTTACTACATTTATTGAGCATTCGATATTCATTCATTCAATTCTTTCAGTTGACACTTATTGAGGACATATCACATGTCAGACACTAACGCCAGGTTAAAAAAATTCACAGTGTATGCTTATCCCATGAGATAACAGTTAAAACCAAATAAGATAATGTAGACAGAAAGGCTATATGTATACATTTTTTTTTCTTGAGACAGAGTCTCGCTTTGTCACCCAGGCTAGATCTCAGCTCACTGCAACCCCCACCTCGTGGGTTCAAGTAATTCTCCTGCCTCAGCCTTCCAAGTAGCTGGGATTACAGGTGTGCACCACCACACCTGGCTAATTTTTTGTATTTATAGTAAAGATAGAGTTTTGCTGTGTTGGCCAGGCTGGCCTAGAACTCCTGACCTCAGGTAGATCCACCATCCTTGGACTCCCAAAATGCTGGGATTACAGGCATGAGTCAGAGTGCCCAGCCTTATATGTATGCTTTGACAAGCTATTTAAGCATAAAGGATATCATTATCCAATCTACAATACCACTGCTCTGTCATCCAATGTTCTGGTATTTTTCAGTTTGTTGACAGGCACAAATATTTCCCAGGACTCCATAGGCCAGTAATTTAAAAATTGGAAACATTCATAAATATACAAGTTGACTAATTAGTCCCTAATTAGTTAACAGATTGCATATTTTAATCATCCTAAGATATATTGGTTAATGTCATGAAATGAAAATAAAAGTTTGGCTGCATTATATTAGGTCAAAATTTGCATAAAGACTTCATTAAAATATTTAATGGCACCTGCCAGTCTGAAGCATGGCCAGCCAGCCAGTCAGTGGCATTTATGAGATCTTGCTGCTCTTTGGCAGTTTGGGCATCAAATTAACAGCTTATCAAGGAAAACTGGAATATTTTAAATACCTCTAATATTTTAAGATCTTTACTGAGCACTCTATAAAGAAATGTAAGCATTATCAGCCTGTGTTGCATTTGAAGAAACTGAATTTTCTATGCATTTGAAGAGCATAGAGAAATGAAGAAATTAGCCTGAGATTATTCAGATGAAACATAGGTTGACAGCAGTTATGCATGGCCTCAAAACCATTCATTCTAGATCTCTGCTTCATCCCAATTGCCAGAATAACTAGATAATAGTTTTGCTCTCATTTTCACTCTTACTATGTTATGATAGATTTGGGAATTCTTACCTTTGTTTTTAAGCCATAGTCTCTGTGGCTTCCCAAACAATACCAGGGGAAGTCTAAAAGAGAAGTTAATTATTTCCACATAAATTCCTTTTCAACTTCTTATAGGAGACTTGGTCATTCTCCCATTTGACCTCTTATATTTCTTAGTCCACTCCTCTCTAGTGGCATTTCTAGATTTCAGATTGAAACATTGATATCCTAAGTTAAGCTCAAGCATGCTTTGTTTTTGGCTTCTTTGAGCTAACGAAGCTCCATGAAGCTTGCATAATCACTGGTCCAACATTAATTCCCCCAGAAGACAAATCTTGCCCTAGTTGATTTGCTATGGGTTATCCATAGATCTTCTGCCTGAGTGTCCTGGCTTATAAGGTGACTGCACTCCCATGCTGTTTGGTTCCTTGTTCCAGGATCTGGTACTTGAGTTTTCACATTTGGAAATAAACGGTTTATTTGTAACATGCAACCCATGTTAACAAAATTCACTGAGACCAATGCAGGCACCAAGATGCCCATTTATTTAAAATGAAAAAGAAAAAAATATCTTGACAGCATAAGATTTTTGAGTCCTCTGGTGAACATGATTCTTGATGAAAGCACAAGGCAAATAAATCTGAGGATTCCTTAATGCACTTAGGGTATCTTAATGGCCCTTGCTCTCAAGGCACATACATTGGATATGACTCTCTTTAAAATGGAGTGAGACCTGTTAAGGGGAGTTAAGTTATACTTAAACTTCCAATCAAAAGGCACTTTATTTCAGACAGAGCTGGAAACTTTCAATTACTGCTATTGGTGCTTTGTGGCCTTGTATTTACACTGTACTGATTCAGGTGGGAGGGAGAGTCAAGGTCGGACAATCCTAAATGGCTTCCAGCATCTCACACCTTCAAAGTTTGCCTGCCTCTAGGCTGCTGCTTTTCAACCTCCAATTTAGTTAATATTTTGTTTGCTGTGGTCACTGAACCAATCTTGGATCCCTCAGCTCTCACCCTGGTTCTCTCTAGGACTATGTATATGGCATACAATTTTAGTTAATAATTTTTCTGACCTTGATTTTAGCCCTGAGAACCCAACTTCCCTAAAATGGCTCAAATAAGTGGGACTACCCCTGATTCTACCTTATTGGAAGAGGTAAATGTTCATTGTCTTCTCTCTCCCAAGCTTCCTCTTACACAAAATCTATTTTTATTTCAGCATTTTTCTCAAATACATTGACATCTTTGATTTTCTTGCACTTAAATTTTTTTTGTATTTAGGTTTTCCTGCAGTTAGGAGGAAATGTGAGTAGATTGCCAGGATTTGGCTCCTTCTGTATTTGCCCTAAGAAATGGTTCCACTGAATGTAGGCTTCTGAAAATACCTGACCTCATTCATTACCTGTTGATATTTTTTAATTTAATTTACTTTAGGTGCATACTATATCTGGCATTTCTCCCCATGTTACCCTCCCAACCATCCTATCCCTCCCCACCCCCTGTTGTCTCTCCCCTACTCCCCGCAACTGTCCCGTGTGTGATGCTCCTCTCCCTGAGTCCAATGTTCTCGTTGTTCAACATCCACCTATGAGTGAGAACATATAGTGCTGGGCTTTCTGTTCTTGGGTCAGTTTGCTGAAAATGATGGTTTCCAGATTTACCTAAGTCCCTACAAAGGACATGAACTCATCGTTTTTTATGGCCGCATAGTATTCCATGGTGTATATGTACCGCATTTTCTTTGTCCAGTCTATCATTGATGGGCATTTGGGTTGGTTCCAGGTCTTTGCTATTGTACCTAGGGTTGCAATGAATATACATGTGCATGTGTCTTTATAGTAGAATGATTTATAGTTCTTTGGGTATATACCCAATAGTGGGATTGCTGGGTCAAATGGAATTTGTATTTCTGGATCCTTGAGAAATTACTACACTGTCTTCCATGATGGTTGAACTAATTTACACTCCCAACAACTGTGTAAGAGTGTTCCTATTTCTCCACATCTTCTCCAGCATCTGTTGTCTCCAGATTTTTTAATGATCGCTATTCTAACTGGCTTGAAATGGTATGTCAGTGTGGTTTTGATTTCTCTAATGACCAGTGATGATGATCATTTTTTCATATGTTTGTTGGCCTCTTATATGTCCTCTTTTGAAAAGTGTCTATTCATATCCTTTGCCCACTTTTGAATGCGGTTGTTTGTTTTTTCTTGTATATCTGTTTCAGTTCTTTGTACATTCTAGATATTAGCCCTTTGTCAGATGGGTAGATTGTAAAAATTTTTTCCCATTCTGTTGGTTGCTGGTTCGCTCTAATGATGGTTTCTTTTGCTGTACAGAAGCTCTGGAGTTTAATTAGATCCCATTTGTCTATCCTTGCTTTTATTGCCATTGCTTTCAGTGTTTTAGTCATGAAGTCCTTGCCTATGTCCTGGATGGTTTTGCCTACGTTTTCTTCTAGTGTTTTTATGGTGTTAGGTTTTATGTTTAAATCTTTAATCCATTTGGAGTTAATTTTAGTGTAAGGTGACAGATTGGGGTCCAGTTTCTGCTTTCTGCACATGGCTAGCCAGTTTTCACAACACCATTTATTAAATTTGGAGTCCTTTCCCCATTGCTTGTTTTTGCTCCATTTGTCAAAGATCAGATGGTTGTGGATGTGTGATGTTTCTTCTGGGGTCTCTGTTCTGTTCCATTGGTCTATGTCTCTGTTTTGGTACCAGTACCATGTTTGTTTTGATTACTGTAGCCTTGTGATATAGTTTGAAGTCTGACAGTGTGAAGCCTCTGGCTTTGTTTTTTTTTTTTTTTTTTTGCTTAGGATTGTCTTGGCTATGCGAGGTCTTTTGTGATTCCATATGAAGTTTAAAGTGGTTTTTTCCAGTTCTGTGAAGAAGGTCATTGGTAGTTTGATGGGGATAGCATTGAATCTATAGATTACTTTGGGCAGCATGGCCATTTTCACAATATTGATTCTTCCTAACCATGAGCATGGAATGTTTCTCCATCTGTTTGTGTCCTCTCTTATTTCGTTGAGCAGTGGTTTGTAGTTCTCCTTGAAGAGGTCCTTTATATCCTTTGTTAGTTGTATTCCTGTATTTTATTCTATTTGTAGCAATTGTGAATGAGAGTTCACTCTTGATTTGGCTCTCTGTTTGTCTGTTATTGGTATATAGGAATGCTTGTGATTTTTGCACATTGATTTTGTATCCTGAGTCTTTGCTGAAGTTTCTTATCAGTTTGAGAAGATTTTGGGCTGAGACGATGGGGTCTTCTAGATATACAATCATGTCAATTGCAAATAGAGACAATTTGACTTCCTCCTTTCCTAATCGAATACCGTTTATTTATTTTTCTTGCCGGATTACTCTGGCTAGAAATTCCAATACTATGTTGAATAGGAGTGGTGAGAGAGGGCATCCTTGTCTAGTGCCTGATTTCAAAGGGAATTCTTCCAGCTTTTGCCCATTCAGTATGATATTGGCTGTAGGTTTGTCATATATAGCTTTTATCATTTTATGATATGTTCCATCAATACCTAGTTTATTGAGAGTTTTTAGCATGAATTGCTGTTGAATTTTATTGAAGGACTTCTCTGCATCTATTGAGATAATCATGTGGTTTTTGTCTTTGGTTCCATTTATGTGATGGATTACATTTATGGATTTGTGTATGTTGAACCAGCCTTGCATCCCCGGGATGAAGCCTATTTGGTTGTGATGGATAAGCTTCTTGATGTGCTGTTGCATCTGTTTGCCAGTATTTTATTGAAGATTTTTGCCTCCATGTTCATCATGGATATTGGCCTGAAGTTTTCTTTTTTAGTTGAGTCTCTGCCAGGTTTTGGTATCAGGATGATGTTGGTCTCATAAAATGAGTGAGGGAGGATTCTCTTCTTTTGTATTGTTTGATACGGTTTCAGAAGGAATGGAACCAACTCCTCTTTGTATGTCTGGTAGAATTCGGCTGTGAACCTGTCTGGACCCGGACTTTTTTTGATTGGTAGACTGTTGATTGCTGCCTCTACTTCAGCCCTTGTTATTGGTCTATTCAGGTTTTCAGCTTCCTCCTGGTTTAGTTTTGGTAGAGTACAAGTGTCTAGGAATTTATCCATTTCTTCCTGGTTTACTGGTTTATGTGAGTAAAGCTGTTTGTAGTAATCTCTGATGGTAGTTTGTATTTCTGTGGGATCAGTGGTGATAGCCCCTTTATCATTTTTTATTGCATCTATTTGATTCTTCTCCATTCTTTTTTATTAATCTGGCTAGCAGTCTGTCTATTTTTTTGATCTTTTCAAAAAACCAGCTCCTGGATTTATTGATTGTTTGAAGGGTTTTTTTGTGTCTCTATCTCCTTCAGTTCTGCTCTGATCTTAGTTATCTCTTGTCTTCTGCTAGCTTTTGAGTTTTTTTGATCTTTCTCCTCTAGTTCTTTCAATTTTGATGACAGGGTGTCGATTTTAGATCTTTCCTCTCTTCTCTGGTAGGCATTTATTGCCATAAATTTCCCTCTTGATATTGCTTTAAAGGTGTCCCAGAGATTCTGGTAAGTTGTGTCTTCATTCTTGTTGGTTTTGAAGAACATCTTTATTTCTGCCTTCATTTCATTGTTTATCCAGTCAACCTTCAGAAGCAAGTTGTTCAGTTTCCAAGTGGTTGTGTGGGTTTAAGTGTGTTTCTTGATCCTGAGTACTAGTCTGATTGTGCTGTCGTCTGATAGGCTGTTTGTTATGATTTCTGTTCTTTTGCATTTGCTGAGGAGTGATTTGTTTCCAATGATGTGGTCAATTTTAGAGTAAATGCAATGTGGTGCTGAGAAAAATGTATATTCTGTGGATTTGGGATGGAGTGTTCTGTATATGTCTATTAGATCCGCTTGGTCCAGCTCTGCATTCAAGTCCTGGATATCCTTGTTAAGTTTCTGTCTCGTTGATCTGTCTAATATTGACAGTGGAGTATTGAAGCCTCCCACTATTATTGTGTGGGAGTCTAAATCTCGTTTTAGGTCATTAAGAACTTGCTTTATGTATCTGGGTGCTCCTGTGTTGGGGGCATATATATTTAGGATAGTTAACTCTTACTGTTGGATTGATCCTTTTACCATTATGTAATGTCCTTCTTTGTCTCTTTTGCTCTTCGTTGGTTTGAAGTCCATTTTATAAGAGACTGGGATCACAACCCCTGCTTTTTTTTTTGTTCTCCATTTGCTTGGTAAATCTTCTTCCATCCCTTTATTTTGAGTCTACGTTTGTCTTTGTATGTGAGATGGGTTTCTTGAATATAGCACATGGATAGGTTCTGACTTGTTATCAGTTTGCCAGTCTGTGTCTTTTGATTGGGGTGTTTAGGCCATTTACATTCAATGTTAATATTGTTATGTGTGAATTTGATCCTGCCATTTTGTTACTGGCTGGTTTTCTTTCTCATTAGTTGACTCATTTTCTTCATTGCATTTTTGGTCCTTGCAAACTGGTTTGCTTTTGCAGTGACCGGTACTTGTTCCTTTCCATGCTTAGTGTTTCTTTCAGGAGCTCTTGTAGGGCAGGTCTGGTGGTGACAAAATCTCTCAATAATTGCTTGTACGTAAAGGATTTTATTCTCCTTCACTTATGAGCCTTAGTTTGGCTGGATATGAGATTCTGGGTTGAAAGTTCTTTTCTTTAAGAATGTTGAATATTGGCCCCCAGTCTCTTCTGGCTTGTAGGGTTTCTGCCGAGAGATCTGCTGTGAGTCTGGTTGGCTTCCCTCTGTGGGTGATCTGAACCTTTCTCTCTGGCTGCCCTTAGCATTTTTTCCTTCATTTCGACCCTGGTAAATCTGACAATTATGTGCCTTGGGGTTGCTTTTCTTGAGGAACATCTTTGTGAAGTTCTCTGTATTTCTTGAATTTGAAATTTGGACTGCCTTGCTAGGCTTGGGAAGTTCTCCTGCATAATATCCTGGAGTGTGTTTTCCAGCTTGGATTCATTCTCCCCGTCATATTCAGGTACTCCGATCAAGCATAGATTAGGTTTTTTCACATAATCCCATATTTCATGGAGGCTTTGTTAATTTCTTTTCACTCTTTTTTCTCTTGTAATGCCTTCTCTTTTTATTTCATTGAGTTGATCTTCAATCTCTGATATCCTTTCTTCTGCTTGATCGATTCGGCTATTAAAACTTGTGTTTGCTTCACATTGTTCTTGTGCTGTGTTTTTCAACTCCATCAAGTCGTTTATGTTCTTCTCTAAGCTGGTTATTCTAATTAGCATTTCTTGTAACCTTTTTTCAAGGTTTTTGGTTTCTTTGCATTGAGTTAGAACATATTCCTTTAGCTCTGAAAAGTTTGTTATTATCCAACTTCTGAATCCTGTTTCCGTTAATTCTTCTCACTCCTTCTTGGTCAAGTTGTGATCCTGTGTTGTTGAGGAGTTGTGATCCCATGAAGGAGAAGAGGTGTTCTTGTCTTTGATGGTTTCACCTTTTTTGCACTGTTTTTTTCCCATCTTTGTGGATTTACCTGGCTGTGGTGTCAGAGGGCTGCTTGATGAGGTCATTTGTCTGCCTGTGGGGGGGCTACTGGGTTTCTAGGGACTCCTTCAGTTTACTAGGGAAGCTTCCTGTGTCTTTTTTGTTTATGCTGCCTCTTCCGCTGACCTGTAGGCGATGCTGGATTGTCAAGAATGCCATCCCGTTGCTACCTAGGCTTCCTGTGTTTTTTGTTAAAACATGTAGCTCAGTCCCACCCCTCTAGTGGATGGTTGTGCCCTTCCTCCACTGGGCTGGATCATTCAGGGTTGATCTCAGACTGTGGCACTGGCTACACAACCCACTAGAGTCAGAGCTGCAGCCCTCTGGGGTTTGTTGGGGAGGGTAGGGACCCGCCCAGCCACACCTGGCAGTCTCCCCCTTTCAGCTTTCTCTCTCTCCGGTCATGGGGTAGGGGTAGGGGCCGCCCAGCTGCTCCCCCTTACAGTTCCCTCTCTTTCCGGGTGGGGGGAGGGGGCGATAGCTCAGTCTGCAGACTCTTATTCAACTCCACACTTGTAATTCCCGGCGCTTGACTGGCAAAGATCCCCTGTTCTGTGTATTGCTGAGGCTTTGGGGGAAGTGTTGTATCTGGACTTGAGCGCCAGAGGTGGAGCCTCCGACTAGCTGGTCAGGGGCACTTCCTGTGTGAAGCAGCACCCCTCCCCGCCTCGGTCTGCCCTGAGTGGGCTTTGCTAACCTTCGGACCAGACCGTTGAAATGCACCTGGTACCTCGGTTGAAGCTAGGAGATCTCGGGGTTTTTGCGCCTCTCTTGCTGGGTGTTGTGTGCTGGAATTGTGTCTAATCCACCATCTTGGATCGTGTTTCTACCTGTTGATTTTACTTGGTTATATCTCAGAGTTTTAAGATGGTGTATTTTTGCCCTTATGCCACTTAATAATAGAATAGTACCTTTGGGGATATTCCTTTGTAATTTATAAAGTATTTTCATGCCCATTCTCTCATCTCCTCTCAATAGTCCCTGAAAAGTAGACTACCATGGAGTAAATATCTCATTTCAGTAATTTTTTGGATTTTACCCTTACATCTGTGCTTTTGTGACTTGGCTGGAAACATGAGAGCAACTGACAGAAGCCACATAGTGTCTCTAGACAAGGAGGCTGAGAGAAGACAAAAGAAACGTTAAAAAACAAAATTAACAATAACAACAAAAGCAGACTTTACAGAAGGAAGAAAGCTGGGCAAATGGCCAGGCTCTGCACATATTGCATCAACCTCAGAAGGGAATCTTCTTGGCCAAAGCCTGTGGAGTCAGAAGCTTTGCCAATGGGCTGCACAAATGAGGATTTGATGTACAAATGGCATTGCCCAGTGAGCTACTGGCATGTTCCTGTGCTTTCCATGCTCCTGTAAATTCTCCTTGAAAGTGGATTGTTTTTAACAGTCAAAGCCTGGCTTTGATAGTAGCTGCCATGAGGCAGGCCTTAGCCCCAGGGTCTGTACATGGACCCTCCTGATTGCTGTGATCACTCACACCCACTCACACACCACACCTCAGTCCTCATCCAGCAGCTGCTGTGTCCTCCCCTTCCCATGGCTTCTTTTTTCTAGGTGGGATTTCCCCCAGTTTGGGCCCCTGCTCAGCTGCATCAGTTGGCAATAGCTATTGGGAAAGGGTGTTCAGAGCCTCCAGCTGCCTCCCCAAGGCAGCAGTACTCCACCCTTCTCGAAAGCTCTGAATGTCTGGCTTGTCTCTCTGCTTTGTGTCTCTCTTCTCTTTTATTCACAAATAGACTATTTAAAAATAAAATTTAACAAGCAAAGAACCTCTCCTGGTCACACCATGTTCCTGCTCATACTTATGCAGTGTCTTTCCATTATCTTTGATGCCAGGCCTAGCATCACAGATGCGGAAATTTGGGCCCCTCATGATGCAGCAATGAGTGTCCACAGCATCTCTCCTGGGAAATGTCATTGCTTGCTGTGTGTGGTGCTACTGGGGTGTGAGTCTTCTGACTTTCAGCCTCTTGAGAGCTGGATCCACATCTGCATGTCTGACTGAATCGGATAGTTCTCACAGCACAAGCCAGAGCTCCTGATTCAGGACATATGTTCAGTGAATATTTGCTGCATGCAAAAAAAGAATGAATGAGTTATCTGGGTAACATTGTGCATCTGAGCAAAGTAGGAGCTGTGATATTGAACAAATGGCTTGAATGACTGCTTTTTCTTATGCATCCTTTTATTTGGAGAATATTTTTAAAGCAGGAAATCATGAAGAATAATAAAAACAAAGTATCTTGTACCCATTATCTAAAACTGAATTAGTAACATTTTTTCTTCATATCTGCTTTAGTTATTTAATAAATGAAATAAATGTGACTGTATATCCTACATCCCATTCCTGTTGCCTTCCATGTCTCCTCAGAGGTAAGTACCATTAACTCCATATAGAAGTATACAGTCTATATAGTCTTCCCTATATGTATTTTATCTTTAGTTACACTTTTATGTACAAATATATGTATCAATCACTACATAGCAGGAATGAGCAGATTATGGCCTGTGAGGCAAATTCAGTCCATGACCTGTTTTTGTGAGGATTGCAAGCTAAGAATGGTTGCCATACTTTAAAGAGCTGTAAAACAAACAAAAACAAAAAAATATGCTCTAGAGTCTGTATGTGGCCCACTAAATCTAAAATATTTACTATTTGTCCTTTATAGAAAAGTTTGCCAAATCTGATATATAATATTAGCTTTGTTTTAAGCTGTAAAAATGTATTGTGTCCTGTAAACATTCCACATTTTAATTTTCAGCACTATATTTCTTGAATTCTGTCCCTATGTATATATACATTCTGCTTTAATTCATTTCCTTGTGAACTTTAATTCATTCCCTTGTGCAATGGACAGTTATTTTGTTTCCATTTTTTCACTATGAAAAAATATTTTAAGAAATAATCTGGAATCTTCTATACATGAGAATTTTTTAAAGAATACATTCTTGGAAATGCATTTACCAGTTTATAGGATTGTGCATTCTCAATGTTGCTGGACAAAACCAAACTATTCTTGGCAGCTGTAAATATTTCAACAATGTCTTAGTCTGTTTGGTGCTATTGTAACAGAGTACTAAAGACTGGGGTGTTTTACAATGAACTGCAATGTATTTCTCACAGTTCTGGAGGCTGGGTAGTCCAAGACTGAGAGGCCAGCATATGGTAAGGGCCTTCTTGCTTTATCGTCTTATGATGAAAGAGCAAAGAGAGGGTGAGAGAGAGAGACAAAGTGGATCAAATTCATCTTTTTTATAAGAAAACCATTCCCCCGATAATAAATCAATAATGGCATTAATTCACTCATGAGAGCAGAACTTTCATGACATAACCTCTTAAAGGCCCCACTTCTCAACACCTCTGCATTGAGGATCAAGTTTTAACACATGAACCTGGGGGAACACATTCAAAACATAACCTTTACTTTGAGATATATATATTTTTTATTGTACTTTAGGTTTTGGGGTACATGTGCAGATCATGGAGGATTGTTGCCTAGGTACATACATGGCAATGTGGTTTGCTGCCTCCATCCCCCCGTCACCTATATCTGGCATTTCTCCCCATGTTATCCCTCCCCAACCTCCCCACCCCACATTCTTAATCCCTACAAGCTTTATCTCCTCCATTGACCCAGCTAATGGGAGGGATAACCCCTGTCCTAATGATCTTCAGTGCTCTATTTATTTCCTCCATGCAACAGACATAACATTACAAGTAAAATCTCTTTAAAGAGCTGCAAATTGCAGGTAAAATGAGAATTGTCACCTTAAAGAGTCTACGTGCAAGAATATCAAGAAAGGTTCTCTCTAGTCTGAGTAGAAATGACAGAGGCAGAAGGCTCTCTGAGGGACTCTGTCAGGAGGATGCCAAACGGCATTCCACTTCAAAGCAACGTCTAGTGACAGGTGTTCTGCTCTGTGGCAATTTGGCCTGCTGCACACTTTCCCCAGGTGCTGTCGGTGAATGCTGTGGTTGGGGAGCACTTCCCCCTAGGTTCACAACTCTAGGGACAAAGACTGATGGATCAGATCCCCATGAAGCCAACTGTGATTGCACTGAAGAATTTGTTAAGCATTTATGGTGTAACTCACCCTGACCCATAGGCTGAAGCCAAGGCAGAAAAAGGGAACTCATCATATAAGATTCTTGCTTCAAGTTGTAAGTGTTCTAAGTATTGCCTGGCATGAGAACCAATAGGCCCTTAGCTCTGTTGGGATATCCTTGATCCTTGTAACATAAGAGGTCACCACACATGATCTAAACACAAAGTGAAATAAACTCACAGGACTGGGTCCAAGCTGTAGGTCCTTTGGGTATATTTGTTGGTTGCTCTGGCCGTTTTTTGTTACCTGCAAAATGAAAGGATTGGGACAAATGATTTCTTACTAAATACATATATTCCTTATTATCTACCCACTTCTTTGTTCCCTGCCACTATACTCTATATTGAAGGTCTATCACTTCTTATCTGGACTATTGCAATAGGCAGCTAATTCGTCTACCTGGCTCCAGTCTCTTCCTGGTCTACACTGCTGCCAGAGGGATATCTCTCGAATATGAAAGTGAACCTTTAAGAATCCCATTGTCTCCACCTGAAGTTTAAGCACGTAATATAGAGAACATAGAATTGATCATCCACCTCTTGGCTCTCCAGAATCAACTCAATCTCTTCTTCTCAGACTCCTGTGCTTTTTGTGGTTTCTGAAAATTACCATGCTATTACTACTTTCCTGCTTCATCTGATTCTCCCACCGTAAGGAGCCTGATATTAGATTAGGGACTGTCTCATATGCATTCTTATAAGCTGAGTGCCTAGTTGGCGTAGTTGGTACCTAGTGGGTGCACAAAATAGGTTTTCTAAAATTAATGAATACATAAATGACTGATCATAATGACTCATTTTCCTGGATAAGTTGGCTCTCCTTGGAGCTTGGACCAAGTGCTTATTTGCTAACTGAAGCTTTTATTTGGATGGCAAGCGTCTTTGTTCGAAGCTAATCAAAGGCTGGTCAGTCTTCCCAAAGGAACCTTCAATTAGAAGGGGCTTGAAGGAGAAGTAGAGCTATGTGTGGAGCTGGTGGGGAAGGTATGATGCAGAGGAAGGGTCAAACGGGAACTCCAGGGTCAATATTTGCACGAATGAGTGGGGATCTGCAGTGGTTTTTACAATGTGACATTACTTCAGGGATAGGCAGAAGGAAGATCAATAACAGGCTTCTTGGATATTATTCCCAAATCTCTGCCAAAATTTGTTCAGGAAAATGGAATTCTAATCAGGAATTTCATATAGCAGTATTTCTTACCTTAAATGCTAAAAGTGGGCATCACGGGATAAGAACTGGCCTAGAAATCAAAAGATGTGTGTGCTAAGCTCACATTTACTAGTGGATTTCCATGTGATCAGTCACCTCTTTCTCTGGACTTCCACTCAGTCATCCTTAGTTAAAAGAGTGGAACTAGATTAAGATCTACAAGTCTGTGACACCCATGTCCTCACTGCCCTCTCCCTTGTCCTTGGTAGACATTATTAACTGGTGTGTGTCCTATTCCACTGGGAATTCTTCCAGGAAGCCACTACCAATTGATCAGAGATGACTTCTGAGATGATCTTATGCAAGATTCCTCATTGCTGTGGCACCCTGAAAAATCTCATGAAAAGTAAGGGATGAATTTATGATGGAAAAGTTGATCCGATTCTTTTTACCTCTGCTTTGCTGGGATAATGAACCCTCTCCAAAATGTCACTCAAGTCCTAGATTAGAGTGACAGAGCAGAGGTAGCTGGCAGCACCACTAGGGACCAGTGGGAGGTCTTTGCCACGAGCTGAAATGCCTGATCTGGGTCCAGTCGACTTACAGCACTAATAGCTAATTTAGAAATTGCGTCTACAACTGGCACCTGTTAATAAAAACAAATAACACAATATAACACAGAACCAAATCCAACCAACCAAACAAGTAAAGCCAAAGCACTCAAGAAAGTAGAATGCAGTCTCTCCAAAAGATATACTTAGCTAAAAATTTGACATTTTATGCCAATATATGAGGGGAAAAGGCATCTTGCATGTAACAGTTTTTATCAGTAGCAATAGAAAGTAACCAGAGTACTCATTATAATTTTATTTCTCTTTGCTTTTCCTGAATTCGGCATATACCCCATCATTTACTCTGAGAATTATTTATGCATTGTGAGGCTGCAGTGAGTAAAGGCAACAGAGAATAGGCCAATGTTTTAATTTAGACTCATCATTCCCAGGGCAGTAATACTTTTCAATAGAGCACTGATGTATTTCTTGTGCTTTCACAAATAATTGACCCCTACAACCACCTGGTAAAAAGTCAGAGTGAAGAATTTGTGACTATGTTAGAAAAAAATAGTTTTTCATTTATTTAGGAAAGTTGTTGGGTGTCTTACTACGTGCTGGGCTCTGGGAATACCTATATGAGTGAGACAAAAATCTAATGACTACAGCCTAGTTGGGAGGGAAAGAATTGAAATTCAGTTGGTACACAGTGGTATGTATGACTGTGTTGGCCGACATCAGTTGACTAATTAGATTCCTGTTATACCATTTATTAAGTCTTTTCAATATCCCACCTGCAAATAAGCCACCAATAGTCACCTAACCACATAGTAACAAATGCCAGAAAGGTAAGGACAGTGCATTTTGAGAGCAGGCTGGCTTCCAGAGGAAATGGGGTGGAGTAGGATTTTAGAGGATGGGAAGGGATTCATAATTTTTTCAATGAGGAAAGGACATTCTGAGAAAAGAGAATATGCAAATACTGTATACAGGGTCATATGGTACCCTTGTTAAACTGCATGTAGTTTATCGTGGCTATATTAAAAGCACATTTTAAAAATATATAAGTAATGGTCATGAGGGCAGGGATCATGCCTCTTGTGTTACATGGCCACCTCATGCCATGCCTTGAATATAGTTGTTGCTGACTAAATCTTGGTTGAATGGATGATTGAAGAATGGATGATTGAATGCATTAAGTGATGGTAGAAGATGTAGCCAGGGAAGATAAGGCATCAGGTTTTGAAGAGTCCCGTTAGCCACTTAAATTGTTTTGTATTTCATCCAGTAGGTAACAGGAAGCATTTGAAAGTGATTGCTGGGTTGGTTAAACTGGAGGCAGTGAACAGTTAGAAAATGGTGCAAAAGATAATAAGTGGACAGTGATAGTGGCATGCTCTTCAGTATCAACCACAACCTTAAGACCTTTGCTCTTGCCTTAGCTTAGTTTGAATTTACAGGCAGGTCTGGCTGGTTTATGTCTCCATTCTCTACCCACTTAGTTCCCTCTAACTGAAATGTTTTCTGTATTTTACCACCCTCATTAACGTGGCGAACTTCATACTCATCTCTCATAACTGAGCTCAAATTTTTTGTCCCCTTATAAGACATCTATGAGCCGTTGCTTCATTTCCCAGCTCTGACTCTCCTGGTAGAACTAAAGATTTGCTTGAGTCCTAATGGTACCCAAAATAGCTTCGTGCCCTGGCATCAATTCAAAGCTAGAGTTTATTTTTCTAGATTCTGTACTTCATGACAAGCTTAGAAGGTTAGGGGCAATGTCATATCCACATTTGTAATTCACTTCATTACAAAGAGCAGTATTTGTCCATGGCAACTGCTTAGTAATGAGTTTGGCTATATAATTCTCTCTTTTTCTTGCTATTTATCTCTCTATTTTTTTCTCTCTATCTACATTGATGTCATTATTATTATCTATATTTGAATTAAAAGAATGGTGAGGCTAGAAAGCAGGGGATTGGTGCAATCTTAGTTAAATTTTACTATAAACTGAATATACTTAGAAAAGTATACCTCTTCCTTATACTTTAATCTACATTATTAACCTGTTTTATATGTGCCGTCAAGAGAATCTTCTTTTGGATCAAGAGCATATCATGAAAAGAAGATGCAAGCCTGGAGATTATATAGAATGTCAGGAGACACTTAGAATGAATTTTTATTACTTAGTTCAGAAGAAACTTGGCTGGGTGATCCTGTGTCAGTTCAAAATTATTTCTTCATGCCACCTAGAAAGCAGTGAATCAAGAGGATTAAGAAAGGAAGCTTCAACATGAGACTCTTTTATTTCATAACCCTTCTCACACGTCCGTTCCTCTCCACATTTCCCCTTCTACTCCAAAGATTTAGTAGGGCATTTTCTAATATCCTTCTCTTCTGAAAAAAGATGGAAATTCAAGGCATATGATTTGCCATTTCCCTTGGCATCGTGTAGACAGCAGTAATTGATCATAGAAATCTTTCCTTTTTAATCTGATTAGAACCTAAAATCTTTTATAGTAACCATAATCAGTTAGAAGTTGCAAATCCAGACACGGTGACACTTTGGGAAGACAACACTCACACCATCCCACATACCACTCACATTACACACACCACAGATACCACCTCACATACCACACACACAACTCACACCATATACACACACACAAACATATACACAACGCATACCAATGCATTGCCAATGAGCAGTAGACACACACTGGGTTGATTGCCAATGAGCAGTAATATTTTAAAAGGAATCTTTTTTTGTAAGTGGTAGGTCTTAACAGTGGGCTTAAAGTATTCAGTAAACCATACTATAAATAGATGTGTTGCTATCCAAACTTTGTTGATCCATTTATAGAGCCGAGGGAGACTAAGTGATAATTCTTAAGGAACCTAGAATTTATAAAATGGCAAACAAGCATTGGTTTCAATTTAAAATCACCAGCTGCGTTAGCCCCAAACAAGAGTCTGCCATTTCTTTGAAGTTTTGAATCCAGGCATTCTCCTCTTCTCCTCTTTGGTGATGAGTGCCCTAGATGGCATCTTTTTCCAGTAGAAGACTATATAGTTTGTGTTGAAAATGTGTGGTTTAGTGTAGTCACCTTAATCAATGATCCTAACTTGATCTTCTGGATAACTTGCTACAGCTTCCACAATCAGTGCTTTCTGTTACACTGTGCACTTTTGTGTTACAGAGACGTCTTCTCTCCTTAAAATCTAACGAACCAACCTCTGCCAGCTTTATACTTTTTTTCTGCAGTTTCCCCACCTCTCTTAGCCTTTATAGAATTGAAGCATTAGGACCTTGCTGTAGATTAGGTTTAAGGGAATGTTGTGGCTGGTTTGATCTTATATCCAGACCAGTAAAACTTTCTTCCTATCAGTAGTAATGTTCTTTCATGTTGTTATCATTTGTAGGTTCACTAGAGTAGCACTTTAAGTTTATTTCAAGAATTTTTCATTTGCATTCACAACTTGTTAACTGCTTGGTGTAAGAGGACTAGTTTTGGCCGGGCACAGTGGCTCACGCCTGTAATTTCAGCACTTTGGGAGGCTGAGGTGGGTGGATCACGAGGTCAAGAGATCGAGACCATCCTGGTCAAAATGGTGAAACCTCGTCTCTACTAAAAATACAAAAACTCATTGGGCATGGTGGCACATGCCTGTAGTCCCAGCTACTTGGGAGGCTGAGGCATGAGAATTAGTTGAACCTGGGAGGCAGAGGTTGCAGTGGGCTGAGATTGCACCACTGCACTCCAGCCTGGTGACAGAACCAAGACTCTCTCTCAAAAAAATAAGAACAAAAACAAAAAACAATAACAAAAATACCATGAGACCTAGTTTTCAGCTTATTTTGGCTTTTGGCATGCCTTCCTTACTAAACTTAATCATTTCTAGCTTTTGATTTAAAGTGAGAGATTTGTGACTTCCTTTCACTTGAACATTTAGAGGCTAATTTAAGCTCATTCACTGAGCATAAAAAAACATTTTCAGGACTCTGAGATTTTGCTCTACTTATTCCTAGATTTGGAATACCTTCTCTCTTAGCTTGAAATTGTTTTCATTCTTCAAGACCCAAATATGAATTTTCATGTGAAAATGTTACCATTTCCTCTGCTTTCCATATTCCACTTACTATGGTATCACTTTATAGTTAGTTGGAGGTGTCTCTGTTGGCCTTCCTGGACTTGAAATTCCTTGCTGGCAGAGACCATGTTTTATTTAACTCAGTAAGTCCAGAGACCAGGTCAGGACTGGAATGTGTAACTGCCTATTAAATGCCTGTGGGGGATAATGGCTTAGTGGTAACTGTCACAAAGTGTGAGCCTCCCTTCCATTTTCCCCCAGAAGGGCATCAGTGGATTGTTCTTATTCTCTTGCCAGGATGGCAAATGTGAACACATGTTGAGAGGATATTCTAGAGAACAGCATGGGGAAATGCCCTAGGCCTGCCACCCCTGTATTTTCTGAATGAGGTGGTTCCGTGTGTAATTAAAGTGTCTTCTATTGTTTCTTTGCAAACATGATAAATATAGGTAATTTCACAAAATCAAGGCATTGAAGAGACCATTTGACTTAAGAGCTGGGCAATCATCTACACATCTGCTACTGCTATTTTCTATTTGCTACCAGCCAGAGAAAAAGGCTTTGTCCTCTGCGATGGGCTAACCTTAACTGATGATATAAATTAAATTTAAATCTCAATAAACTGTTTTGCTTTAGAAAATTCTGAGAACCTTCACTTAAAAATTATAATATGCAGTCCCTATCTGGGTGTTATAGAGGATCCAATAAAGGTGAAACTACAAACCTTGCCTTGGCCAGGCACAGTGGCTCATGCCTGTAATCCCAGCACTTTGGGAGGCCAAGGCAGGCAGATCACCTGAGATCGGGACTTCAGCCTGACCAACATGGAGAAACCCTGTCTCTACTAAAAATACAAAATTAGCTGGGTATGGTGGTGCATGCCTGTCATCCCAGCTGCTCGGGAGGCTGAGGCAGGAGAATCACTTAAATCTGGGAGGCGGAGGCTGTGGTGAGCTGAGATTGTGCCATTGCACTCCAGCCTGGGCAACAAGAGTGAAATTCTGTCTCAAAAAAACAACAAAACAAAACAAAAACCTTGCCTCAGTGATCAGATAAGAAAGTATTAATAAGAAAGAAAATATTTAAGAAAAGTGTTTTCTACAAAGCCCTGATTCTACCTCACAGAACATGAAAAGCATAAGGTCATGAAGGAAATTGAACTATTTCCTCCAGAAAAGAGAGCCAAGAATTTGAAATCACATCTTAAATTCAAGTTTTGGACAAACAACTTAACATCTGTATAATCCATAGCAATATGTTTAACTTTTTCCGGTGTTACTTTACTCACTGGAAACCTGTAATAGTAAGCTTCCTTCAGAGATTGGATATGAGGATTAATGAGAAAATGTTTGAAAGATGCCCAGAATGACGACTGACTTCTAGTAAGTGTGCAGCAAAATTCAGTCCTTTTTTCTTAACAGGCTTTTGTGAAGTTTGCAAACTTTGTAAAATATAAAGTGCTCTACAACATTAGTTATTTTGATGCATATTTGATGTACAGGATCCAAATCAACTACTCATATATAGTTAAAAAAAAACACCAAACGAATGGGTCATTATGAAGTTTCTATTCAATTTAAGAGGAAAAAAATACAGAATAGATTCCTGGAAATCTTTCCCTCATTTTTGTCCAGTTATACTGCTGTTTGTTTTAGAGCAATCAAGAATTGCTGTCAACATTGAAGCATAAAGAGGAAGAAAGTTCAAAATTTTACCTAAATGTGTTAGGCATTTAATTAGTGTTGATTTGGTGCTTTAAAAATGGCACACATTAGAAGGATTGTACACACTAGTAAAGAGACAAATTGAAGCAAGTAACTATTTTGATGAGAAATAGCACAGGTCACACATGAAGTACAAATTTAATCCTAACATACCATAGGTGTGGAAACAGGTTGGCAAATGAAAGAAGCAGGCACACATTTTAGATTCTATCATATGCTATGATAGTTAGCTTTTACTTTACTTCATTTAATTTTCACGGCAATATTACAGGGCAGGTGTTATTGTCTCTTTTGTAAAGCCTTAGGGTAATGTGTTGGTTTACTTTCATTCATGTGGTTAGTAAGAGACAAGATAAGATTCAACTCCACGAGCTCTGACTTTTGGGGGCACTTAGATTGAGATCTCATTCAATCATGTTCCTATGCAATGAGGGGCTGTCCTGCAGATAATCTGATGTTATGCCTGTCCAGGTAAAACTAGAATGCAGAGCACTCCAGAGTCAAATGTTAGTAAAAAAGTGCTTCTACATCCAAACACTTCTTGATCATTAGTTTATGATGAATACTCAGCGTTGGAATGTGAAGCTCTGTTTAAGTCTGTTCTCACTTGATTCTCATCTAAAACTCAGAAGCAGCAGAGTGTGTGTTGTGAGGGGAAAAGAGGAAAGTGATGTACACAAGTGTCTGTTCGTGTACCTGTGTGTGTGTTGCGGTGATGTTGGAGTTCTGTGTGTGTGTGTGTGTGTGTGTGTGTGTGTGTGTGTTGCAGGGCATGAGGTTGGGACTGGGCAACTAGTAGTTAGTAGTTGGTGGGGGGAAGTTTGTATTCCCACTTGTGGCAGAATTCTTGCTACCAGTGGAGGAACTCTAAGACATTGTCTGTGTCTTGCCCACCCTTACTCCATTACCTGTTAATAAAATCTTAATGACTACTCATTTCATGGGCTGTAACTGAGATCCTTTAAGTCAGAAGAAATGTAGTGAACTTATATGGCTTTGAGAGGTGAAAGGAGTAACCATGATGTTACTTTTTGATCCTCACAACTGAGATGTAACACTCAGGGAAAATCTGAAAGAAGGAGGACATTCCATAGGTTGAATCTTGTTTGATATGCATATAGCAGGTTGCAGGGCTGGCATCTCCCAAACCAAGAGTCCTCTCTTTACTGTAAATTGTGAACCCTAGGGTCCACCAATTAACTAGCACTGGGTGTATTAGTTTCCTATGTTGTGTAACAAATTACCACCCACTGATAGGCTTAAAACAACACCGATTTATTATCCCCAGTTTCTTTGGGTTAGGGTTTCAGGCATAGCTGCGTGTGGTGGTGCATGCCTGTAGTCCCAGCTACTCAGGAGGCTGAGGTGGGAGGATTGCTTGAACACAGGAGGCAGAGGTGTAGGTTGCAGTGAGCCAAGTTTGTACCACTGCACTCCTGGGTGGCAGAGCAAGACTGCATATTAAATAAATAAATAAATAAATAAGAAAATGGGAATAACTAAATGTCCTATGCAAAGATTGTAGATACCGTACCTAGAGTACCTGCATATCAGACATAAGAAGCAATAGAATAGGTCTTCCTTCAGTCCATCAGCAAGTCAATACTTAATAAGCAGTTTATACGTACACCAAAACTACTTAGTATTCAAAGAAGCTAGATTGTGGTTAATGTGAAGCAACAAGAAACATATTATGTGAGGTTTTTTGAACTTAAGTTTATTTAGGATAAGACAGTTTGTAATTCAAAGTCACAGTTCTTAAAGGAGGCATAAAACTTGGCTGTATGAACTTGTTCATTTTTCCCAAGGTTCATAATAGCAGGAATTTTTTTGGGTAGTTTGGGACTGGGAGCATGGATTTAAAAATAATGAAAGAAGACAACATCTTTAACAACATAACTATCTGTTCGACGTTCAAGGCATTCTATCATTAAGTAAAATGCTCTATTTCACATTGAAAGTCATATATTGTCACATGGTTTGAGGTTTTGAATGTGTTCATTTATAATTTGTCACCAATTTCTATTGTATTGTTTCCTAAATATTCTGCAAAGTTCTTTAGTGAGAACCCGCATCATACCTCTAGAGTTTATAATTCTTTAGGAAAAAATAAGTCTACTAAGTAAGAAATATATCTAATACAAAAAGACACCAAAGAAATGGACTTGATGTTATCTAGTTTAGTAATCCAAGTCTTAATGCACCTTCTGATGGTAACAGGATGGTTCTTTTAGCAATTTTTTTGTCAGTGTCCTTTGATGGCAGATTCATGAGGTCTGAAACATGTGTGAAATGAAAAACACTTGAAACTAAAGAGCTGAGCCTGATGGGTCTGTTGGCCTCCCTGATGTAACTTCTCAGAGTATATGTGAAGGGGACCTCTGATCATTAACGGAAATTATAATGGTAAAGGAATCCAAGACAGGTGAAATATGCAGAACTTATGCAAGCCGTGCTAGTGTGTGTAAGCATGCGTGTCTTCTTGCACCTGTCTTCCACAGCCAGATGGAGCCTTCTGTGAACAGACTTCTTCAGCCACAGAAAAGTACTGGGGACCTCTCTGCAGTTTGCTCCAGCCCTGGTTCCCATTTTTGAACACTTTTGAAATATTAGGGTATTTTTGTCCTGAAAAACACCTGCTATAATGCATGAATGAGTCGTGTTGGGCCCTTTAATGAAGGATGGTTACAGAAAATGAGCTTGCTTAATTCTGGAGCATAGCATTCAATGCCATTTTTGTTTTCTTTTGCTTTAGAAAGGCCTGATAAGAGAAGACACACAGTCATCCTGACTAAACTAGACCACCTAGAATTACCAAAAGGAAAGAAAAAGAATCACCCACAAATTTGTAATAAAATTTACTCACTTTTCAAATGTTTCTCCAACTTTCTGAATCAGGACTAATCATCTTTAAGTTAATTTCTTTAAAAAAAGATGTAGGAAGAGATGACAAAAGAAAAGAGACTCCAGTTTTTTACTTGAAGGCACAGTGATTATTGCTAGTTGTCAAGGAAACTCTCCTCTTCCTGTCCAGCCAACCAGCATCACTTAAGCTTTTGTTCTAACAAAAATGGGTTTATCTCTATCAAGAACACACCAGATATATGCTTTTTCTTAAGGTAAATATTAATAGATGGCCAATTGTTTCCATTATTCAGAGGCCTCCTCTACTTAAACATTCTCTGCTGAATTTGTTTATTCCACTGTAGGAACCATGGCAACCACATTGAAAAATGTTTTCCTGATTTTCAGAGTGTTGGTCTGTTAGAATACTAGGAATCATTAGAAATAAAAAATGCAACTTAGAACCAAGTCTTAACTCCATATCAAGAAGATGAAGCGTGACCAAGCAGCTGTGTAGCGAGTTCCGGGGACCACAGCAGAATGGACTATTGTCTCCACCTGGCTCTGTCCCTGGGTGTGCCCAGTCACATCCCCTTTCCAGGGCTCAGTTTGCTATTCAGTAAAATAGAGAGGCTGGACTAGAGTTCAGAAGGCTTTCTGGTGTTTCAGGAAAAGTTTCTGCTGAAGTTCTCTATGTGAGTATTGAATGCAATCTGAGAAAAAACAATGTTAGGCAGCAGATACTTGGTTCTTCGGTTCATCTAGGCTGCTATAGCAAAAGTAACATACCCTGGGTAGCTTATCCTTAACAGAAATTTATTTCTTAAATTGCGGAGGCTGAGAAGTCCGAGATCAAAATGCCAGCAGATTTGGTATCTGGTGTTTTCTGGTTCATTAATGGCTGTCTTTTGCTGCATACTCACAAGTCAGAAGGGGAAACAGAGCTCTCTCCAGTATCTCTTATAAGGGCACTAATCCCATTCATGAGGGCTCCATCCTCATGACCTAATCACATCCCAGAGGTCTCACCTCCTAATACTATCACATTGGGGGCTGGGATGTCAACATATGAATTTTGAGGTGACAGAATAGTCAGTCTGTGGCACTTGGGCACCGTATTGAGAGAGCTCTCCACAGAATAGTGCGTGAGTTTTATCTTAAGTACTATCTAGTTGCAATAAGCAGCACTTAGGACGTTATAAACAGAATTGTCGATTTTACAGATCTATTATGTTTTAGGGAGTTGTCTCTTAACTATTTCCCTTTCCTCTGGAGAGTAGCACAGTTCTTCAGGCTGCAAGATGTCTAGGAGAAATACGAATGCTCCCCCACGCTGCCACTCTCCTCTTTCCTCTTTCTTGCTCCTCAGCATTATGAGCATAGGAGGGCTGTATGTGACACCCCTGGCTTCCCTGGAGAAGCTAGCTAAATAGAAGAGACATTTTACTCTCACGGAATTTGGCTTTGGTCCTCTTGTGGGGATTGAAGTAGAATCCAGGCCTATTCATTCAAATAGAATTTTCTGCCTTCATCCTAGCTACAGCCTCCTTTGTCTCTATTTCTATTCTTGCCTGGGGCTCCCTTCAAAGCAAACAAAGGTTGCAAAAATATGTCGAGATATTTTTGTAATTATTTTTTCCTAAGGACTATATTTAGATCATTTTACTATTCTTCCTGGCCTGCAGAGAGCCTTTGAATGATAAAACTTGTTACGCTAATACTTGGAGATATATATATATATATATATATATTTTGCTTTACGAAGCCACCAATCCTACTTCTGTGAAGTGGAATCTGGACTTTGCAAGAACTGAAAAGTATTCAAGCATAGTGAGACACTATACCAATGGAATCAAAGAGACCCAAGAACTGAAATGTCAAAGCCATGGAACCCTTTTCAAGTCACACCTCACTCAGAGTCTCCATTTCTTCAACTCTAGCATAAGCAAGTTGTATTATGTGCTCTGTCAGGTTCTACCTAGTTTCCACCTTTTGCTGATTTGTCTTAAACAATGATACATGAAGGAAAGCAATGTGATTTAAGATATATTTAGTGTGTCTGCCTTTTAAAGGACCAGTATAATTACCTCTGGAATATTAAAAATCCCTAAAGACATTGGCTCAAAGTATTATTGTTTTCTCTAATTCACTAAGACTAGGGAGCAAAGAATGCTTGTGGTATTTTCAACCCTGACTGGTTGTGAAATCACAGAACGATGGTCAGAACTGTTTGTTACCCTTGCCGATGACTCTATTTCTGGCTTCTCAATGATAAAGCATAGTCCCAAGAAACCAAAAGGGAATAAAACAATCCACTTGCTGAAAATGACTCCATCACTCTGAATGTTCAAGAGTCTTCAATAAAGCTTGAGCTGAAAACCAAGCCCAAGACTAGGTTCCCTAGTTTTTCCTCTAAATATAAACTTCAGGATCTGACTTGAGACTATTTGGTTGTGCGGCACAGAGGCCATGTGTTACCCATGTCTGGCATGACTCATGTCTATAGTCTTTGGTAGAATAAAGTAGAAAAGAGTAATGAGTATGACACAAGGGGAGACACTAGAGTGAAGTAGCAGGCCCCTCTCTATGGCATTGGGAGAATAATGGATGAGAGTCCCCCTACTCTTAAGCTTGGAAATTGTTAGACTTGGACTTGAGTGCCTGTTTCACCATTTAAGAATTGAATAAAGTCGTGTGTATTACTGCTTAGTTAAGTAACAGGCATGTGGTAAGTTCTTAACACATGATGCCTGTTTTTATGATTATTTAGGCAAGATGTGTCACAGCCCAGGGTTCAGTAATCTCACCTAAAAATGAGGTGATTTGATATTCACTCATGTTCTTCCTAAATCTAAAGCAACTAGATTTCCTGCTGTGTGCTAGAATTCCAAAACTTATTTGACCACAGAATATTTAAAAAAACTGTAAACTGCTAATAGAAGCAACAGTCATTCTTGAGGATGTACATTTCTGGTGATTAATAAACACTAGAATATGTTGAAATGTGCTGAAAGGATGTATTATGTAACCCGGCGTGATCACGCATGCAGTGCTTTCAGCAGCTCCTTCTGTCACACAGCAGGGGGTCTCCGGCAATTTCTTTTTATTCTTTGGGAAAGCACATTATTTCTTATAGTACAATGTCACATAATTATATATGTGTATTTAGGTTCTTGTGCTCTTAAAATATGATTATTTATTAGAAGAAAAACTTGCTAGTGTTAATTTTATTTTGTAAAACATCTATTAACAGCATATTCCACAGAAACCAGCTGGCCAAACCTCACATCCTGCCTCAGCTTAAGTGGTGTTTTTCAAACTTTCTGACAGAAACTCACAGCAAGAAATTTATTTTACCTTGCAATCTAGTGCACACATACATACAAATGTATATAATCGAAATGAAGTATTTTATGGTGTAATATCCTTTTCTAAAGTCAGGCAGTCAATTCTTCATTTTCTATTCTATTCTATTCTATTTTCTATTCTATTCTATTTCATTTCATTTCATTCCTCTTATCTAAAGTAATGGTGATCAAAGCCCATTTCCAAGCCCAGCAATGGGAAGTGCTCTCAGTTTGAAAAAGACCTAGGGATTAAGCTAGGAAATGCACCAGGTTTGTGGCACTCCTTTTCCCAGGTGGAGGTACTTCTTACATTACACTTCAAGTGTATTTGAAATGAAACCTTCTCTAACCTCCAAAAAGCCTATGAAAGAACACATTACCTAGGAAGGGTCATATTGCCTGGCTTGAAGAGAGGCAGCTGCTGACTTCCAAAATTAGGAGAAGAAAGAATATAATGGAGCTCACAGCTCCCCTGAAGAAAGGTCTAAGGATAGTGGCCAGCAGTTTTGGAGGCCATGCCTATGCCTCTGGGGCCAAGGAGAACTGCTTGGGGCATCCCCTTTGACAAGACTGAATTAGTTCATTTTCACATTGCTGATAAAGACATACCTGAGACTGTATAATTTGTAAAGAAAAAAAAGGTTTAATGGACTCACAGTTCCACGTGGCTGGGGAGGCCTCACAATCATGGTGGAAGTTAAAAGACATGTCTTACATGCTGGCAGGCAAGAGAGAGAATGAGAATCAAGTGAAAGGTGTTTCCCCTTATAAAACCATCTGATCTCATGAGACTTATTCACTGTCATGAGAACAGTGTGGGGAAACTGCCCCCATGATTCAATTATCTCCCACCCAGTTCCTCCCACAACTCATGAGAATTACTGGAGCTACAATTCAACATAAGATTTGGGTGGCGACACAGCCAAACCATATGAAACATTCACAGGTCTTTTCACAGGCTGGTTATTCCCCACCCAACCTTGTCTTACTGACTCCTCATCTGGCATCCAGACTGCAGCTCTCCTTGGCCCAAACCTTTCCATGTGCTCATGTCACAGCTTGAAAACCTTCCTCTCTTGGTTCATTTCCCTTTTAATGTCAAACACCTGATTCCTATTGATCTGTCCCATATTCCCCAAGACTTCTCTCACCAACTCCCCAGTACCAACCTCAACCCCGATTTCCAAAACTGAAATAAAGATTTCATCTCAACCCATGACATCCTTTCATCCATTCCTCATTGTAACACACATTCGATTATATTTGAACTGTTTAGTTATTTTTATTTTCCACTAAGCTGTACTTTTCTACAGGGCAGGGACCTGTCTCTTTATTATTGTTTTATCCATCATTTCTAGCACAGCTCTTGGCCTATTCTATCCAAAATATTTGTCAGTTAAATGAAGTCATGAGTAAAACTAACTTATTTTGTTAATTGCTAACTGTGGGCTCATGTTACATAGTATGAGCCATGTGCTTTTAAGTATAGTATCTCATTCAACAATTATAAACAAAATGCGTGGGAGGGAGGGAAGATATGATTATCTGCTGCTTACAGATCAAGAAACTGAGGTTCAGAGGTATGAGGAGGCTTGACTGAGGTTGCACAGCTGTCTGGTGAAGGCCAAGCATCGAGGCTTAGGATTCTAAGTACAACCTGGTTCACATGCACAGGAAATGCCCATCCAGTCCCGTTCCCACTCATGGCTCCTAAAGTTGCAAGTGCAAGTCTCTCTGGTTTGTCCTCATTTTTGGAAGTTTCTGTTAAATATGTGAGCAAAAGGCTGGACACAGACACAAAAGCTTGGGTTCAAGGCTAAGCCCATTTTATCTATAATGGAAACTGTAAGCTCTGAGAAATCGAGAAGACATTGAACAGAGTAGGATTTCAGAAATAGAATTTCTCCTTCAAGTTTGGTTAACCCTGACATCTGATTGCATAGAATTCAAAACAAGAGTTACCTGCAAACATTTAGGAGATGAAATGTGTTCGTGTTGACACATATCCTGCATCTGAAAAGTTCAGATACATAAAGAGATGCTTTTGTATAATTCATGTTATTTACTGGAGCGATTTTACTGGCCCTTTGAACATCACTGTGCTCACCATTATAAATATGCATTCAGCTCCTTTCCAAACCACTAGTCATTTACCCAGCGGGCCATAAAAGCAATGTATCATGTAACCATGTATTGGGATGAAATTTCAAAAGCTCTCTATTTAGGCAGCAGGCCTTAGTGGGTTTGGGGAGCTGTAACATTATCCATTTAATTATACATTTGGACACACTGAAAAAAAACCTGTATTATTTACACAATTGTCTATAATATTCACTTCAAGCTGTTAGACCTGACTCAGAAGCCATTAGAATGCTAATCGAGAAAAGAGTAGGAAATATATTTCCTTGGTGCGGCTGCAGCAAGTTTTGTAGACACTTTTATTTCAGCCACGTTTTGCTTCCCCCCAGCTTTTCCATCTGAAAGGGGCCTTCCATAGCTCTTGTGGGGGTGCTAGATTGCTAATTTGGGAACACAGTACAATCTGCCAATATTGGCTCTATTTCTCAAAGACAATATCTCGTATAAGGCATGGTACCTTATATTTGAGGAGACAAATTGTTTGAATAAAAAAGTTGTTATACTCAGGGGAAAACGTTGCTCAAAGAGATCATCTTCCCAGGGATAGACACTGCATTAAATATTATCATTAAGTTTAACTACCCAAGAGATGTAGAGAATGTCTCTTTCTGGATCTCAAGTATTTTAGAGTATGGTACCTGTGAAAGAAATCCCAGGTGCCTATATACTTTTTGTTTCCAACTTTTATTTGTTGAAAACAGAAAGTGCAGATTTGTTACATGGGAATGTTAAGTGATGCTGAGGCTTGGAGTATGGCTCCCATCACCCAAGTAGTGAGCATAGCACCTGACAGATAGCTTATTAGCCTGCTCCCACGCCCTAGTAGTCCACGGTGTCTATTATTTCCCTCTTACGCCCGTGTGTGCTCAATGGTTAGCTTCCACTTTTGCCAGTATTTTTGAGCAGCTATGCAGTTCCTGGACTCTATGGGTGCCGACTACACAGGGTTGAATAAGAAATAATTTCCATCTTACAGAAATACAGCCTTTAGAGGGGAAGCAGATAGCTAATCAGAAAATAATGCAGATTGATAAATACTCTAATAGAAGAACTGAGGCACCAGTGGCATTGCCCATACCCGAGGGCTTTAGATGAGGCTCTGCTTCCCTAGAATCTGTTTGGGATTTCACAGATCAGCTTCTGTTCTCCCTTGTTTGCACTCCAGCAAATTGCTACCTTGGATTTACTCCCCAGATGTGACCTACTGTTACTTCCCCTGAATCAGAGACTTTAGTCTTTCCCCAACTCTCATTTCCCTCAGAATATTCAGCTTTGTCTTATTTGTACTTCCCCTGAGGAGGGTTCTGTACCATAAGCTTGTGAGGGCTTGTGGCTACAGAAACATATACACAAACATATATAATCCGGTATCATGTGAGTCCAGAGAACTCAGACTACTTACATTTCAATTTTTCTTGATCTCATCTAAACAATAATAGTTTTGAATGGCTTTGAGTGGCCAGGTATTTGCATAATAGACTGTTCTTTATTTTGGATTTTGTCACTACTCATTGCTTGAAACTGTTACATAATGAAATTGGTGTTTCCTATACTCTCTTGATGAGAAACAATTCCACAGACATGTAACATTTAGGCAGCCTGATTCATCAAAGTACAACGTTCTTCCAAAGATTATCACTTTGGAATGTAAAAGGAGAGCTAGATCATGGACGAAATCACATCAGAAACTGTTCTTCCCACCTTTATTGCTGCTTGGATTGTCAGGGTGCTGAGAGACACAGCAATAGAGCTCTCAGCAAAATGCACTGAATTTGGAAGAATGGCAGATGTTGACTCATGATGTGTTACAAAAAGATAATAAGATTTTAGTAGAACCTACTATATATTTTATTCAGTTTAACATTAATGAAGGAAATTTGCTGTTTCATATTAAACATAGCCATTGAGGAAATCTGGGTCAATCATGGATCTGTCTTCCATGGAAAATTCTTTAACTTAAGTGGTTTCTTGCCAACATTAAAATTTGCTTTTATGGAGACTTTAATCAATCAATCAAATCAAACCAATCAATGGATGATTAAACGGATTTTATCTTCTTACTATTAAATTTATCCTCTCGTTCCATAACGGTGTGATATCATGGAAATAATTTAAGAACTTTGCTAAGGACCAAGGATGGTGGCTCACGCCTGTAATCCCAGCACTTTGAGAGGCCAAAGAGGGAAGATCACCTGAGGTCAGGAGTTCGAGACCAGCCTGGCCAACATGGTGAAGCCTTTTCTCTACAAAAAGTACAAAAATTTAGCTGGATATGGTGCTGCACACCTATAATCCAGCTACTCAGGAGGCTGAGGCAGGAGAATCACTTGAACTCAGGAGGTGGAGGTTGCAATGAGCTGAGATTGTGCCTGGGAAACAGAACGAGACTCCATCTCAAAAAAAAAAAAAAAAAAAAGAACTTCACTGACTGTTTTCTCTTTTATATCATAGGAATAGTAACAACCACCTTTGCAAGGTAGAATTAAGGGTATGGCTTCAGTAAAATTACAAATCTAGTTTTTGCATATAGCGGATATGAAAATATGACACTTATAATTATGCTCCACTCATCAGTCCTAGGTTCACAAAATTCCATTGCTAACTACAGGAGATAGTTTTGCTATCCAACATTTTTATCTTAACTCTGTGCCAAAGGAAGAAGGAAAGAAAAAAGAAAGGAAAGAAAAAAGCAGGGAGAGAGAGAGAGAGAGGGAAAGGAAGAAGGCGTTAGATGACAGTAGGAAGACAGAGTATTTCAGTGTGTGAAAAGTCACATTTCTTTGCACAGTAATCTGTTCTACCTTTCTTTGGGGCTTAGCTCGCAGGCCAGTCTGGCTGTGCTGCAGGGACCAGAATCCCAGTATTTACTGGAGCAACCCTCCCTCCAGCAAGCAGCTGCTCCAGTCCAGGAATTTTATGACAGGAAATATAAAGTGCTGGATCTGGGTGCTTTAGAGTCCTGGGTAGAATTATTTATTCTTAAAAAAAAAAAAAAAGACTGACAATCAGCTAAGGACTATTAAGCTTCATGGCCTTGATCTTATCATATTGCATCTACTCTTACCAGTTCTTAATCACTACGATGTAATAACACTTCTGAAATTTATTGACACAATTAGAAGCAAACAGTTCTTTTGACCCTCGGTTCTTTCAAAGGCACATGATGCTACAAGAGAAAGTACTGCCATGAGGCTGAAGTGCTTTTCAAGGTGTTTGCAGTTTAATGTTCGTTTCAGATCCCAATGTGCCGTGAGGAAGAGAGAGCTGGATTGTAGGACCAAGAAACTGGAATTCTGGTCTCCGCTTTCCCATTCCTTTGTGGGGCGATACTGAGGCTGCAGTGTGGCTCCCTGGGCTTTAATATGGTCATATGTAAAATGGGAATGAATCTGAGGTAGCTTCTATCTCTAAAATCTGTTTTAGAAAGAAAGGAAATAACTCTATTGGGTTGTTGAAAAAAATGCTTTCCCCAAGGTCATTGTCTGCTCTGTTAATTTCATCCTTAACAGGACACTGTTGTGTCTACAGCATCTGCTGGATGAGCGGTTGAACATGTGAATTCTCTTGTCTGCACCAAGCCACAGCTGAATGGACACCAAGGCTAAGCATCTGATTGAAAAGTAATCCATAGATTAGGAGGCTGTGACTGGCATGACTTGATCCTAACTGAGGAACCAAGGCAGTGAGAATCCTCAATAGGGAATCCATGATTAGGAAAATAATAGTCAGGATTGACCAGCTTGGAAGCTGAACCCAGAGGCCACTAGGTCAAGTCAGGACTGGGACAGATAGTATGGTCCCCAGAAGAGCTGAAGTTATGACAGGGCTGGCTGGTTGCAAGGGTCTAACAGGCAGGCAGAAGTCAATAGAGATGTTATAGTTGGGATTTTATGAGATCCTTGAGACACACACACACACACACACACACACACACACAGACAGAGAGCTCTTTAGGGTCTAATTCTATCCCATTTAGTGCACAGGTTTAGGAGTACAGGTTCTAAAATTATGCTGCCTGAAATTAGATTCTAACTGTGTGACCTTGGGTAAGTCACTTAGCCTTTCTGGTCCTGTTTTCCCATAAGCATAATGAAATTGTAGTGGACAATACCATGTCTAGAGGGATCACAGAGTTTTAGCATAATTCCTGGCATATAATAATTGCTTGATAATTTTGTAGCCATTATTATTAAAGAATTGTTTTGTTCATTATATCTATATGTATCCCTACAATAAACCTCCTTCTCTTGAGTTGACGTGAATAGCTTTTCCTTCTTTGCAATTAGCAAAGTCTTCACTAAAGTAATCCCCCATTCTTCCAGTGCATGTCTTTCTCTCCCTCTCTGTCATTCCCTCCCCACTCCTCCCCTTCTCTCTTACCTAGAATATCTTTTCCCCTTTAGTCAAAAGAAATGATCCTTAGACTCTATCCCTCCTTCTCCACAAGGCCTCCATTGATGACTTCTGATTTTTGTCTCTTCTGAACTCCATCTGCATCTATATAAGGCTTTGTATAGCCATATCCAAGACACAGATTTCAAATACCATAGCACCTAATTGTATCCTGTTTTGAATTGTGCTATTCTTGATATTTCATATTTGAATCATTTTTTTTCTCCCAACAAAACATAAGGTTTTTGATGGTAAGAGATGATTTACATTTATTTATTTTCCAGAGTATTTAACATAACACTGGAACTACCAAAGATATTTAATAATTTTATATCATTTGCTAAATCAGTGTAAACCATATGGAGCCTTCCTCCACATAGTAGTTCTGCCATCCGTTTATCACCTTCGGCTGGCCTGTCCAGCAATTGTACAATATTTACTTAATAGTGCAAGACATAAAAGTAAACAAGTTTAAAGAGGCTTAGTGCATTGGGGCTCTTCTGATACATCTGTAGCTAATAAACTGTTTGACCTTGGGCAAATCACGTCTACTTTCTGAACTTCAATTTTAACATGTGCTAATTGAAGCTGATAAATGTTTTGACCTCTACTGTTTCTGCCAAATTGATCTAATATCCACTAAAGATTATGGATGATTTCCTAGAACTCATTCTTTTGCAAAACTCTTTAATAGAGATTATTGGTGCTTGGAGCTGTAGTGTTGTCCCAGAGGCAATGGTGGTCAAGAGAGAGGTCTTTAGAGTCACACAGACTTGGGTTTGAATTTTAGCTATGCCTTCCTACTAGCTGATCTTCAGCACGTCATTAACCTCTCTGATCCTAAGAAATAAGACCTATCTCAGACTATTAGTAGGAGGATCAAAGGTGGTGTGTGTTAAGTACAAGCATTCATAATATGGTGTTCAAGGTCAGAGCTGGCACTGCAACCCAGATTTATTTCTCAAACCCGTGACTAAATACCAGCTGTTCCTCAGTAAGCGTTGTGTGGATTGTGTTGAGGAAGTTTCCTCTTTTTAGCTGGTTGCATTGGGGAAGGGCAGATATAGCTTCTCTTTAGAAAAGGCTTGGCTTGTTGTATTTGGAGAATAGGGAACACTGGGTACATAGCAGCATGGGGAGAGGGAAAGTCAGGCTGAGTCTAGACATAGACAGATGGACAGACATCATCAGTAGCCTAAGCCTTTGCATACAGCCTTTACTGAATGTAACTCCTCCATTGTTGTCACCATCAAAGACCTCAGAGAGGACTCTCACAGGGTCCTTCCTCTTCTGGACGTCAGTTTATACAAACAAATGAGCCAAGAACAACCTTTCATGTTGAGTAGATTTTCCAACTCTATAAGCCTCTATTTCCCCATAAATGGAACGAGAATGATAATAATACCTGCCTTGCTAGAGCTTAAGTAATATAATGCATGTGGCTTATAGTAAAATGTTAGGAAATGTGATCCTTTATTATTATAATTATTCATGTAATATGAAAGCTATAGATGAAGAGAGATGACTAACCACCCAGTGAAGTTACAGGTACAAAGCTGCCTAGTTGAGCTTGGGGCCAAATGCTTTTGAAAAGGCATCCCAGGCAGGGTAAAGCCAAGCAAAGATTTGTAGGGATGGAGTAGCATGGTGTGTTGACGGTTCTCTAAGTATTTCGAATGCTGGGGCTCAGGATATGTGTGGAAGTCATGGAGGAAGGAAAGACAGAAAAAAGTGTGACAGAATCAGATCGATGGCTTTGGTTGTCAAATCTTTCCAGTCACACCTGTGACTTGGAAATGTCTCCTGGCATTTCAACTTCTCGAGCTGCCCCTGATGTTCCATGTTTCATGGGTCACTAAAGCACTCTGAGACTCAGTCTGCATGACAGTAACATGCTCTGTTGCTTTCTGGGTTTGTTGCCCCAGAACTGCATGATAAGAGCATCTGCTGATTGTAGGTGCTATGCAAATACATATATTCTTTCTTTTTTTTAATTGCATTTTAGGTTTTGGGGTACATGTGAAGAACATGCAAGATTGTTGCATAGGTACACACATGGCAGTGTGATGTGCTGCCTTCCTCCCCATCACCTATATCTGGCTTTTCTCCCCATGCTATCTCTCCCCAACTCCCCACCCCCTCTCCCCAATTTCCCCCCTACAGACCCCAGTGTGTGTTGCTCCCCTCCCTGTGTCCATGTGTTCTCATTGTTTAACACCCACCTATGAGTGACAACATGCGGTGTTTGATTTTCTGTTCTTGTGTCAGTTTGCTGAAAATGATGGTTTCCGGGTTCATCCACGTCACTACTAAGGACACGAACTCATCGTTTTGGATGGCTGCATAGTATTCCATGGTGGATATGTGCCACATTTTCCCTGTCCAGTCTATCATTAATGGGCATTTGGGTTGGTTCCAGGTCTTTGCTATTGTAAACAGTGCTGCAGTGAACATGCGTGTGCATGTATCCTTATAGTAGAATGATTTATAATCCTTTGGATATATACCCAGTAATGGGATTGCTGGGTCAAATGGAATTTCTGTGTCTAGGTCCTTGAGGAATCACCACATTGCCTTCCACAATGGTTGAACTAATTTACACTCCCACCAACAGTAGCTGGGACTACAGGTGCGTGCCACCACGCCCAGCTAATTTTTGTATTTTTAGTAGAGACAAGGTTTCACTATGTTGTCCAGGATGGTCTCAATCTCTTGACTTCTGATCCACCCTCCTCAGCCTCCCAAAGTGCTGGGATTACAGGCATGAGCCACATCACCCAGCCCATATATTATCAATTAAGTGTTCTCATGACACCAACTATAACATTAAGAAAACCCCTTGCATCTCATCATTTAGATATTTTAAATGATATAATAGGTATAGGGATTTGAAATGGTAGCAATAATAATATTTATAATAGCAATCATCTCTTACACATTGACCACGTACCACTGAACTGAATACTTTACATATATGCTCCCACTTGATCAACTTTATGAGATAAATATGAATATTATTTTAATATTATTCTTATTTTATAGATGGGATCATTGAGCCTTAGAATGGTTAAGAGAGCTGCCTAGAGTTACAAAATTCACAAATAATGCATTTGGGATTTGAATCTGAGCCAATGTGAGTGTTTTAGTTTGGAAATGCTAAGGAAGCAACAAAATTGGGGAACCTGGATGTTACAAAAAATATACAGAAACGATGAAAAATTATATACAGAAATAATGTCAGGGTGGCACATTGAGACAAATGGGTATTTGTAAAATGACTGAATTTTAGTAACTGCTAGCTTGAATAATTTCCCCCATATATATTTTTTCTCTTAACCATCACCCTGCATATCCTTCATATTGGCTTTAGAATATAGCCATAGAAACAAAGAAAGAGGGTTCTGTTATACTCACAACCACCGTTTAAGATAGATGCATAGTTCCTATGTTGCCTGGGAGAAAACTGAGACCTAGAATAGGAATTTCTCAAGGTCAACCCTTGGCCAGCGACTGAACTAGCATGTGTGTCTTGACTCTAGCACTCTCCACTGCAGTGTACTGCTTCCTTAAAAGCCATCATTCTCACAAATGGCCCCATTCTAGTGGTCAAACACCTCTGTTTCTCCAATTCCCCAATTTTCCTTTGAAAGTAATACTGTCTGTTATACTGAAAGCTGATACCATCTTTCTCAAATGGGGGAATTCAATTCATTACTAACGCTTAAAACTCAATTCAGGTATGCTCAGCTCCCAAGCCGGGTGTTGAAGTGAGACACCGATAATCATGTCTTTATTGTTTGTACATTTTATGGGGCCCTATCCCCTCTCCTCCCCTCCCCATTGCCATCAGGAATTCATATTGTGGGGGCTCCTTTGTGGTAGCACAGGCAAGCATCTCAATTTGCAAACATCTGGCTGGTTTCAATCAATGAGGCTCTAAACACACCGCTCCTGGGGCTACAGTGGTAGTTGCAGGGTTAGCTGAATTCAGGATGCAGAGCCCGTAATAAGCAACCAGGCAGACCCTGAATTCCTTTGTTCGTGAAAACCTAGATATATGCAACCAAGGCTGGGGTGGACAGAGGGAAAAATGAAAACACAGTCTAACCCAGCTAACCACATCAACAGAGAGCTTAGTAAAAGAGGAAAAGTCTGTTACTTTTCTCAAAACTATAATTCTGGTTAGTGACTGCATAGAACAGAATCCAGAGATTTGCAGAGCAATCAAGGTAAGTATTGGATGTCCAGAGCAGGGGAAACATGTCTTTTCTTAAGGAGAGGGTAATAACGAGAAGGTATTTTATTTGAGAAGTGCTTTATAGTTAACAAAATGTTACCACACATGTGTGAAGACATAAAAAGCAGAGATCTTGTAGCCAAACTACTGGGTTCAAATCCAGCTTTTCTCAATTACAAGTTGAGTGAACTTGGGCAAGTCACATAACTTGTTGGAATTTCATTTTCATGGAGGTGATAAATCCTTACTATTAAGATTTTTGTGCAGATTAAATAAAATATGTAAAGTGCTTGGAGCACACCCATGATGTAGTAAATGCTACATTAATGAGTGCTATTATTATGTCATTTGTTCTATACGAAATGTTTACCAAGAAGATAGAGTAGATATTATCTACATTGGTGAAGTGGGAAATGTAAGCCCAAAGTAGTTAAGAAGTTTATCTAAGATCATACTATACTAGTAATAAGTTGTAGAGCTACGGTTCAAACACAGCTTTGGCACTTCCCTCCTTCCTTCCTTCATTCATTCTTTTTTTCCCCCTTCGTTCAATGTGATTTGAGCCCTTCCTATGTGCCAGCCACACTGTTAGGGACACAGAGATTAATCTTGACATAGATGTTTCCTAAAAGATGTCAGAGAGTAATGATTACTCCAAAATATCCTACTAAAATATTGGCTTAGGGAAAGTTGGAAGTGAGTTTGGTGATGGAGATGGGGGGAAATTATCAATTAACGTTAGGCTTTCCTGGAAGTTACTCAAACATTCTCAAACTGGAAGTCATGAATTCTTACTGTTCTCTGGGAAACACCATAAAATATTTTCCTGTTCAATTAATGAATGGGACACCATCAAATTCATACTATACATGGGGAGTTGAAAGGTTAAAATTTCAGGCTCCAGGAGTTGAACTTTCTGAATTAAAAATCTATCCCATTTCTTACTGGCTGTGTGACTTTGAGTAGATAAATTAACCTCTCTTCATCTCTGTTTATAGCTCTATTACGTGAGAATAACAGAGCTCCCACTGAGGGTTAAATGAGATAATGCAGAACTTCCCAATCCATTTTTATGAGAATACCTTTAACACTCTGTAGATAGCTTGACAGACACCAGTATGGGAAATGATCCCACTGCCCAGTCACAGGTAAAGCAATGTGGTGTTCATAAATCTTTGAAACCTGTTACTGTGTATTTGAAAACCATTTATCTGATGAATCTTTTCCATAAGTGTTTATTGATTGCTTATTATTTGCTGTTCTAGGCGCTGCAGCAAGTGATTAAGATGGACAAGGCCCACCCTCTACTAGAACTTACATCTTAGTGGAGGGACAGATAGTAAATAAACATATATAATAATTTAAAACAATAATACATTCAATGAAGGCTGGAAAATAATGCTGAAACTACTACTGCTACTACTAATAATAGTGATAGTTATTGCCAACAAGAGAGAGCTAACTACATAAGAGGCAGCAGTGTGATCCGTATTCATTCACTTAACACAGCCTTTTTTCATGGAGCACCTATTAACATCTCTTAGGCTAGTTTTCTGTGGGTTATAGTTTGACAAGCATTGCTATTTATTTCAAGCCGACAACCTTCAAGTGCAGCTTTTGGCCTGCTTGCTCCTGATATTTACAGGGCCAAAAATATGAGTACAAATAGGGACCCCCCCATACTGTATGTCCAAATATTTAAACATTATAAATTAGGCAAATAAACCTAAATTAAATCTATCCTTTTACTTTGACAAATATAATGTAATGATCTGGAAGGTCAAGTTTGGATTTAGAATTCTCAGACTCTTGGCTTTGTGTGGTGGAAGGTGGTGGCCTGGGGGTAATTGTCCCTGAGAGCCACTCTTCTGTTTCCACCCCGCTGTTCCATGCCATGAGGATTTGCATGAAAGAGAGGACCCCAGTTCACTCCCACAAACAGCTGTCCTTTGGACACCCTGTGGTGTGGTTCTCCGGAAGCATGGGCCAGGAATTTCAGCATTCTAGGTACCCAGCTAACAAAGAAACAAAGTTAAGATATAAAGACCTAGTTATCTTTAAAGTCATTTCAAGTCCTGACATGACAGAATTCAGTTTCTAATGTTGGGACTTGAATAATTTGAAACCTGGAAAATCTTGATATTTTGCTCTGCACGCAAAAGATGTTTTGTCTAGAAAGAAGTGTGTCTTGTGGTAAATTCTGAACAATGGCATAGGGAAACACAGAATTGGAAAGTATTATAGTTATGTCTTGATGATAATATTATCAATTGATCACATAAGGCTTTAGAATCTAAACAATTGTTAAATTCAGAGTAGGTAAGAGTAACCAAGTTCAGAATTATGAGCAAAACATATCCCTTCTTTGGGTTTCAGTTTCCCATCCAAAAAGACCAAATTGGTCTTCCAGAGATTTTTCTCTCCAATAGAAAGCAGGGATATTTACTGAAGGGAAAGGGATGAACAATGTGATGTTTAGCAAGAGCAATAATTACCTCTTCTGTTCCAGTCCTTTACAGTTGAGGCAAAAGGGTTTTGAATGTATTATCTAGTTGAATTTCCATCACCATTGTGTGATGCTGGTATTCTTTTCTCTATTTGCCATTGGTGAAACAGAAGCTAAGAGAAGATAGGTGAATACCCACAAACTTTCAACCTCTGAGTGACAGAGCCAGGTCTCAGTGTCCATACCACAGCCTTGAATTTTAATGTGAATGTGCAGGTTTGAAAACACATTGCATTTGGGAAAGATGGTCTTGCAGGTCTGAAATCCATTTTTTTTTTTTTCTGAAGAAAGAGGGAGATAAAAAACAGCAAGCATAACTACGTCTCTTATGACTCATTAGTCAACTTAAGGAGGACCTTTATTGCAGATGGGGAAGCGTTATTGCAGCTGCTCCCAGCCTGACACTCATGGATGCACATGCCCTCATGGCAGCATTGTCTCCCTTTGCCCCAGACACCCAGAAATCTGGAATGATGCAGCCAGCAGGACATTTTCCCTGCACAGATGTTGTAAAATGCATAAAAGTTCAGAGTGTGTCTCTGAACACTGCTTCTGTTTCCACCCCTAAACAGATCATGCCTGCAGCCTGGCCTGTTGCCAGCAGTGGTCTACCTGCCACACTGGAAAAGATCAAGCAGAGATGGCTAAAAAAAGGGGGGCTCAATTTTTCAGACTGTTCTCCCACAGCCTCATGTTTTGTGTTCATGCCAGGCAGGGAACACAAAATGTTCCAATAAATACATATCAAAAGTTAGTGGTGAAAATGAAGGAGGAGGCGTTGCATGAAAAACTAAACATGCAAAATATTACACAGAAAGATAACCAAAATGCAGGTTCACTGGGAATGACAGACAATATGTTAAAACAAGAGGAGAGAAGAGAGCTGAAATAATCAAATGGAAACACCATTTAGGGATAAGATCTTACTGATGGCCAGCAGTGAGGAATGTGTATATTCTCCGCACTCTGTGCTCCTAGGAAGTCAACTCACATGGACCATGATATCAATCTCTGCTGCTTCCCCTAATACCTGTTTGACATGGGGTCAATTATTAAAATTCCTAAGCCTTAGTTTCTTTGTCTGGAAAAAAGGGATAGTTATACCTACCACATAACCACTTTGTAATGAGTATGTTGGAAATTATATGCAAATCGGCTTAGGTTGGAGTTTGGAACATAGCAGGTTTTTAACTGGAATATAGTAGCTACCATTATCGATATCATCATATTAATTTATATTTCCCTCTTCAGTGCTTAACCCAGGATCTTCAGTAAATGTTGTATGTACTTGCTAAAATATTTAAATAAAATAGAAGGAGGCATAATTGACATATAATACACTCATTTCGGGTATAAAGCTCAGTGCCTTTGATAATTGTATATACTTATGTAATCACCATCACAATCAAAATACAGAAAAGTTCCCATAACCGAAAATGTTCCCTGTCATTCCTTTATAGTCACTCCTTAATTCCTAGCCTAAGCAACTGAGCTGCTTTCTACTGGCCAAGATTAAATTTTTCATTTTTAGAATTTCTTATTAATGCAATCATGAATACTTTATATTAATTTCATGTTAATGGGATCATATGCTCTTTGTTTCTGGCTTCTTTTACACAGTACAAATGTATTTAAAATCCATCTGTGCTGCTGTGTGAATTCATAATTTGTTCATTTTCATTGCTGAGTAATATTTTGTTGTAAGAATATTCTATATTTTTGTCTATTTACAAACACTTATTTTTTCACCACAATTTTGGCTGTTATGGATACAGCTACAATGATCATTGATATACAAGTACTTATATAGATATCTGTTTTCATTCATTCTAGGTAAATACATAGTAATGCAATTTTGTAGTTGCATATTTATTTAAAATTATTATTATTTTTTGAACTGCCAGAATGTTTTCCAAAGTAGTTGCAACTTTACATTATCAGTAATAATATATGTGACTTTTTATTTCTTTACGTTCTCATGAAAACAAAGTGCTATTGACTTAAAAAAAATTAGCCATTTCAGTGGGTCTGTAGTGGTATCCCATTCTGCTTTTGATTTGCATTTATCTGATGACTAGCTATGGAAAGAATATTTTCATGTTCCTATTAGCCATTTCTAGATCTTATTAGGTGAGGAATCTGTGTCTATTAAAATATTTTAGCTAATTTTATTGTGGTGTTTGTCTGCTTTTTATTGAACTCTAAGAGGTTTTATATGTTTTGGTTACGAATCCTTCGTTAGATATGTGTGTTACAAATATTTTAGCCCACAATGTGGTTTGCTTCTTCATTTTCTTAGTGGTGTATTACAAAGAACAAAATATTTGTAATATTTTGAAGATGTATTTATAAATTTTTTCTTTTATGGTTCATGATTTTTATGTCTTATCTATGAAATCATTTTCTATCCCTATATGGCTGAGATTTTTTCAGTTTTTTCTTTTTCTTTTATTGTACTTTAGGTTCTGGGGTACATGTGCAGATCATGCAGGATTGTTGCATAGGTACATACATGGCAAGGTGGTTTGCTGCCTCCATTCCCCCATCATCTATATCTGGCATTTCTACCCAGATTATTCCTCACCACCCTCCCCACTGCCCTGCTGTCCCTTCCCTAGCCCACCCCCAACTGATCCCAGTGTGTGATGCTCCCCTCCCTGTGTCCACATGTTCTCATTGTTAAACACCCACCTATGAGTGAGAACATGCGGTGTTTGATTTTCTGTTCTTGTGTCAGTTCGCTGAGAATGATGGTTTCCAGATTCATCCATGTCCCTACAAAGGATATGAACTCATCTTTTTTCATGGCTGTGTAGCATTCCATGGTGTATATGTGCCAAATTTTCTTTATCCAGTCTATCATTGATGGGCATTTGGGTTGGTTCCAGGTCTTTGCTATTGTAAACAGTGCTGCAATGAACATTCATGTGCATGTGTCCTTATAGTAGAACGATTTATAATCCTTTGCATATATACCCAGTAATGGGGTTGCTGGGTCAAATGGAATTTCTATTTCTAGGTCCTTGAGGAATCGCCACACCGTCTTCCACAATGGTTGAACTAATTTACACTCCCACCAACAGTGTAAAAGTGTTCCTTTTTCTCCACATCCTCTCTAGCATCTGTCACCTCCAGATTTTTTAATGGTCGCCATTCTAACTGGCATGAGATAGTATCTCAATGTGGTTTTGATTTGCATTCCTCTAATGACCAGTGATGATGTGAATTTTTTCATATGTTTCTTGGCCTCATATATGTCTTCTTTTGAAAAGTATCTATTCATATCCTTCACCACTTTTGAATGGATTGGTTTTTTTCTTGTAAATCTGTTTTAGTTCTTTGTAGATTCTGGATATTAGCCCTTTGTCAGATGGGTAGATTGTCAAAATTTTTTCCCATTCTGTTGGTTGCTGGTTCACTCTAATGATTGTTTCTTTTGCTATACAGAAGCTATGGAGTTTAATTAGATCCCAGTTGTCCATTTTGGCTTTTGTTGCCATTGCTTTTGGTGTTTTAGTCATGAAGTCCTTGCCTATGCCTATATCTGAATGGTTTTGCCTAGGTTTTCTCCAAGAATTTTTATGGTACTAGGTCTTATGTTTAAGTCTTTAATCCATCTGGACTTATTTTAGTGTAAGGTGTCAGGAAGGGGTTCAGTTTCTGCTTTCTGCACATGGCTAGCCAGATTTCCTAACACCATTTATTAAACAAGGAATCCTTTCCCCATTGTTTGTTTTTGTCAGGTTTGTCAAACATCAGATGGTTGTAGTTGTATGGTGTTACTTCCAAGACCTCTGTCCTGTTCCATTGGTCTATGTCTCTGTTTTGGTACCAGTACCATGCTGTTTTGATTATTGTAGATTTGTAGTATAGTTTGAAGTCAGGCAGCATGATGCCTCCACGTTTGTTCTTTTTGCTTAGGATTGTCTTGGCTATGCAGGCTCTCTTTTGGTTCCATATGAAGTTTAAAGTAGTTTTTTCCAGTTCTGTGAAGAAGTTCATTGGTAGCTTGATGGGGATAGTATTGAATCTATAGATTACTTTGGGCAGTATGGCCATTTTCACAATATTGTTTCTTCCTAACCATGAGCATGGACTGTTTCTCCATCTGTTTGTGTCCTCTCTTATTTCGTTGAGCAGTGGTTTGTAGTTCTCCTTGAAGAGGTCCTTTACATCCTTTGTCAGTTGTATTCCTAGGTATTTTATTCTCTTTGTAGCAATTGTGAATGAGAGTTCACTCTTGATTTGGCTGGCTGTTTGTCTGTTATTGGTATATAGGAATGCTTGTGATTTTTGCACATTGATTTTGTATCCTGAGTCTTTGCTGAAGTTGCTTATCAGCTTAAGGAGATTTTGGGCTGAGATGATAGGGCCTCCTACATATACAATCATGTCATCTGCAAATAGAGACGATTTGACTTCCTCCTTTCCTAATTGAATACCCTTTATTTCTTTTTCTTGCCTGATTGCTCTGGCTGGAAATTCCAATACTATATTGAATAGGAGGGGTGAGAGAGGGCATCCTTGTGTAGTGCCAGATTTCAAAGGGAATGCTCCCAGTTTTTGCCCATTCAGTTTGATACTGGCTGTGGGTTTGTTGTAAATAGTTTCATTAATTTGAGATACGTTCCATTGATACCTAGTTTATTGAGAGTTTTTAGCATAAAGGGCTGTTGAATTTTGTCAAAGGCTTTCTCTGCTTCTATTGAGATAATCATGTGGTTTTTGTCTTTGGTTCTGTTTGTGTGGTGGATTACGTTTACAGACTTGCACTTGCATATGTTGAACCAGGCTTGCATCCCTGGGATGAAGCCTACTTGATCGTGATGGATAAGCTTTTTGATGTGCTGTTGCAATCAGCTTGCCAGCATTTTATTGAAGATTTTTGCATCTATGTTCATCATGGATATTGGCCTGAAGTTTTTTTGTTGTTTTTGTATCTCTGCCGGGTTTTGGTATCAGGATGATGTTGGTCTCATAAAATGAGTTAGGGAGAATTCCCTCTTTTTGTATTCTTTGGAATAGTTTCAGAAGGCATGGTACAACTCCTCTTTGTATTTCTGGTAGAATTTGGCTGTGAACCCTTCTGGACCTGGAATTTTTTTGGTTGGTAGGCTATTAATTGCTGCCTCAACTTCAACCCTTGTTATTGGTCTATTCAGGGATTCAACTTCTTCCCGGTTTAGGCTTGGGAGTGTGCAAGTTTCCAGGAATTTATCCTTTCTTCCAGGTTTACTGGTTTGTGTGCCTAGAGTTGTTTGTAGTAATCTCTGATAGTAGTTTGTATTTCTGTGGAATCGGTGATGATATCCCCTTTATCATTTTTATTGCATCTCTTTGATTCTTCTCTCTTTTCTTTTTTATTAATTTGGCCAGCAGTCTATTTTGTTGATCTTTTCATAAAGCCAGCTCCTCAATTTATTGATTTTTTGAAGTTGTTTATTTATGTCTCTATCTCCTTTATTTCTGGTCTGATCTCAGTTATTTCTTGTCTTCTGCTAGCTTTTGAGTTCTTTTGCTCTTTCTCCTCTAGCTCTTTCAATTTTGATGATAGGGTGTCAATTTTAGATGTTTCCTTGCTTCTCATGAGGGCATTATTGCTGTAAATCTCCCTCTAGACACTGCCTTAAACATGTCCCAGAGATTCTGGTACGTTGTGTCTTCATTCTAATTGGTTTCAGAAAGCATCTTTATTTCTGCCTTCATTTCATTGTTTATCCAGTCAACATTCAGGAGACAGTTTTTCAGTTTCCATGAAGTTGTGCAGTTTTAAGTTAGTTTCTTAATCTTGAGTTCTAATTTGATTGCACTGTTGTCTGAGAGACTGTTTGCTGTGATTTCCATTCTTTTGAATTTGTTTAGGAGTGATTTACTTCCAATTATGTGGCCAATTTTAGAGTTGGTGTGATGTGGTGCTGAGAAGAATGTATATTCTGTGGATTTGGGGTGGAGAGCTCTGTAGATGTCTATTAGGTTTGCTTGGTCCAGATCTACATTCAAGTCCTGGGTATCCTTGTTGATTTTCTGTCTTGTTGATCTGTCTAATATTGACAGTGGACTGTTAGTCTCCCACTATTATTATTCGGGAATCTAATCATATTTGTAGGTCATTAAGAACCTGCTTTATGTATCTGGGTGCTCTTGTATTGCATGCATATATATTGTGGATCATTAGTTCTTGTTGCATTGATCCTTTTGCCATTATGTAATGCCCTTCTTTGTCTCTTTTGATTTTTGTTGGTTTAAAGTCCATTTTATCAGAGACTAGGATTACAACCCCTGCTTTTTTTTTTCTCTCCATTTGCTTGGTAAATCTTCTTCCATCCCTTTATTTTGAGTCTACGTGTGTCTTTGCATGTGAGATGGGTCTCCTGAATAAAGCACACTGATGGTTCTTGACTTTTTATCCAGTTTGCCAGTCTGTGTCTTTTGATTGGGGCATTCAGTTCATATACATTTAAAGTTAATATTGTTATGTGTGAATTTGGTCCTGCCATTTTGTCACTGGTTAGATGTTTTGCCCTTTGGATGCCACAGTTTCTTCATTGTGTTATTGGTCTTTACCATTTGGTTCATTTTTGAAGTGGCTGGTGCTGGTCGTTCATTTCCATGTTTAGTGCTTCCTTTAGGAGCTCTTGTAAAGCAGGTCTGGTGGTGACCAAATCTCTCAGCAATTGCTTCTCCATAAAGGATTTTATTTCTCCTTAACTTATGAAGGTTAGTTTGGCTGGATATGAAATTCTGGATTGAAAGTTATTTTCTTTAAGGATGTTGAATATCGGCCTCCACTGGCTTGTAGGGCTTCTTCCGAGAGTTCTGCTGTGAGTCTGATGGGCTTCCCTTTGTGGGTGACCCGACCTTTCTCTCTGGCTTCCCTTAACATTTTTTCCTTCATTTCGGCCCAGGTGAATCTGATGATTATGTGCCTTGGGTTGCTCTTCTTGAGGAGTATCTTTGTGGTGTTTCCTGTATTTCCTGTATTTGAATGTTGGCCTGCTTGGCTAGGTTGGGGAAGTTCTCCCATATAATATCTTGAAGAGTGTTTTCCTGCTTGGATTCTTTCTCCCCATCATCTTCCGGTACACCAATCAGGCGTAGATTATGTCCTTTCACATAATCCCATATTTCTTGGAGGCTTTGTTAATTTCTTTTCACTCTTTTTTCTCACCTTCTCTTTTTGTTTCATTGAGTTGATCTTCAATCTCTGATATCCTTTCTTCTGCTTGATCGATTCAGCTATTGAAATTTGTGTATGCTTCATGAAGTTCTTGTGCTGTGTTTTTCAGCTCCATCAAGTCGTTTATGTTCTTCTCTAAGCTTGGTATTCTAGTTAGCATTTCGTCTAACCTTTTTTCAAGGTTTTTAGTTCCTTTGCATTGTGTTAGAACACGTTTTTTTAGCTCAGAGAAGTTTGTTATTACCCACCTTCTGAAACCTGCTTCTGTCAATTCATCAAATGCCTTCTCTATCCTGTTTTGTTTCCTTGCTGTTGTGAAGTTGTGTTACCTTGTTGGGAGCAAGGCTTTCTCATCTTAGATGGTTTCATCATTTTTACACTGTTTTTTCCTCATCTTCTTGGATTTATCTAGTTTTGATTTCAGGTAGCTGCTTGGTGAGGTGGCCTTTCCTTTGTCTGCCTGCAGAGGTGCTATTGGGCTGCCACGGCTTCAGTGGAGCTGCTGCGTAGATTTCCTGCATCATTTGTTTAGTCAGGAACCGTAGGCCCACCTCTGCAATGGCAACTACCCTTTCCCCTGCTGAGCTCCAATGTTCCTGGTCACACTCTAACTGATGTGTTGGCTGCAATATTCTCAAATGAGAGGACTGCAGCCTGCTTGGCTTCAATATTCTCAAATGAGAGGACTGCAGCCTGCTTGGCTTTGTGTGGGAGGGATCCTCCCAGCTGTATTGCCTGTTTTCCTGCTTTCAGTTCCCTTTCTTTCTGGGGGTTGGGTAGCTCCGTCCCACAGGCTTTCTTAGTGTCAGTCAGTGCTTCCTCCTAGATCTGTGCTGACAACCCCAGCACTGCCAGAGTTGCTGCTTAGCCCTGTTCAGGCAGCTCATGGGTGCTTTTCAGCCTGGCAAAGATTTCCTGTTCTATGGATTGTAGTTGGCTTGGGTGAAGCGCAGTATCTGAATTGAAGTCCTAGAGGGGGAAAGCCCCTGATCCTCTGATCAGTTGCATGCACCTCCTGGGTGGGGCAGTGCCCCACCCTGCCTCAACTTGCCCTCTTTGGTTTATATTCACTGTACAACAAGACCCACACAATGAACCTGGTACCTCATTTGGAACTCTGGAGACCCCTTGGCTTCTATGTCTCTCTCACTGGGAACTGCATTCTGGAGCTGCTTCTACTTGGCCATCTTGCCTGTTTTATCTTTTTCAATTAAGTCTGTGATGCATATAATTTTGTACAACATAATTTTTGTTGTTACTTTATTTTTAAATGTAGATCAGTGGTTCCAGAAAAACTTGTTGAAAAGACATGCTTTTTAACCATTGATTCTTTTTTCGCCATTGATAAGATCAATTGAGTATATACACATAGGTCTGTTTCAACACTTTCCTCTCCATTCTATTGATGGGCATGCCTTTCTTTTGATGGTAACACACTGTGTTGATGAATATATGTTTATAGTAACAAAAATAATACAATAGAAATCATGTAATATTTTTATCTTTCAAAATTGTTTTGACTCTTCTAGATCTTTTGTATTTCTAGAAAAATTTGAGAATCAGCTTGTTAATTTCTACAAAAAGGACTACAGGATTGTGATTGAGATGGTATTAAATCTATAAGTTATTTCAGGGAGAATTGGTGTTTTAATAGGAGACTTTATATCCATAAATATGGTATATATATCCACTTTCTTAAGTTTTTGGTTCTTACAGCATGGGTACATATAGATATTGTACATATATTTTATCCTGTTTAATACCTTTGATGCTAATGTAAATTTTATTTTTTGCAACTTTTAAGATAGCACATTGCTAGAATATAGAATTACAGATTAATTTGGCATATTGCCTCTATTTTCAAATTTGTTAAATTTCCTTGTTTGTTTTAATATTTTACTCTAGGTTTCTTAGAATATTCTATATAATATTATCATGTGGAATATGTTATGTAAATTTCAGCTTACCTATAAATATAGTTTTAATTTTTCCTTTCAATTTTTATGTCAATTACTTCTTTTTCTTGGCTTATTGAATTGGTTAGGATTCCAGTACAGTGTTGAATACATGGGACAAGAGTGAATGTCCTGGTCCCACAGAGAAAATATCCAGTACTTCACAATAAATATGTGTTAATTATAGATTTTATTAGATTGAGGAAGTTCCCTTTTCTTTTAGTCTTTTTATTTTAAACATGTATTGAAGTTTTGTCAAATTTCTTCATCTATTGTAATAATTATACAGTAGCTCTTTTTTATTCTGTCAAATATGGTGATTGATATTTCAATCTTATATCTAACTAGAATCCCTAGAATAATCTCCATTTGGCTGTGATGTATTATGCTTTTATATATTACTGAATTCCATATACCAATATATTAAAAATTTCTGTCTTTCTGCTATGAACCCATCTGGACTTGGGCTTTTTTTGGGTGGTAGGCTCTTAATTGCTGCCTCAACTTCAGACCTTGTTATTGGTCTATTCAGGGTTATGACTTCTTCCTGGTTTAGGTTTGGGAGAATGCAAGTGTCCAGGAATTTACCCATTTTTTCCAGGTTTACTTGTTTATGTGCATAGAGTTGTTTAGTAGTGATGGTGATTTAGTAGTGATGTGTCATTTAACCTTATAGAAGTTTAAATTCTACTAGTATTTCCTGTTATAGTTTCTGTCTTTGGTGTCCTGTGAAGAAAAAGACTATTACAATAGCAAAGTTATGTCTTTAATAAATGTATTTTGTTCTGATTATCTAATGATTATACATAGAGATACACACACATTTTAATCTTAATTTATCTGAAATTAATTTGATACAAAATAGATGCTAGTGTCAAAGGATCACGAGAACATCATGAAATATCTTAGATTAAAAGACAAAGCTGAATTTATTGCTCACAGTCAGGGAGAGCTATGCTGTTAAGTCAGTGTCCCCAAGCAGGAGGACAGCAGATCTTACAGAAGTTGGTGGCAATGTTTGTAGTTCAGTGGCTGGAGGATTTCTAGGGATGTGAGTGGTCTGGATCTGCAGAAAAGAGGTTATGTGGACCTGCTGTTGATGGATTGACATTCAGAGGTGTGTTTCTTAGAATGAATCAATTCCTGATAAGCTGTTTTTCCAAAATAAGAGATAGTCACTGATTGGTTGGCTTGTAAAAGCAGGTTCACTAAGAGGAATTGTTGATTAACTGAAGAGGTTTAAAAGCAGTTCTCGTAGTTACCTGTAACTATGGCTGTAGAAAAATCAGTTTTGTCCTAGGATTGTGGGCACTTTTACGATTCTCAGTGGGGATCAATTTTTTCCCCAAGTGCTATGAATGGAAGAGAATATTTTGATTATGTTTTAATATGTTTATTTTCCTGAAATGTGATTTTCTTGAGAGCAGAAACCTTATTTCCTCTTTTCCTTACTCCCAGTGTTGAATAGAGGGCTGGAACATAAAAATGTTTAATAAGGTGAATTATGGGAGCCAGCCTCTCAAGTACTAGCCCAGGCTATAGCCATAAATGACCATTTAAGTGACAATGTGTTCATGTGCTCTTTGAATTTTGGCACAGGGAATATCTTTAAAGATTATCAACAACCACTTTTTCACATCCCCAGTGACACTCATGTTCATATTTTAGAAGGCAGGCAAAATTGATAAAAATCAGAAACATTAATAATGTTTTATATTATCATGACAGTTAATATTATTTAGTATTTGCTATGTCAGCCAATATTATGTCCTTTATGTGGGCTACTTCATGGAATCTTAACATAATTCCTCGAAGCATCTGTTATTATTGCCTGCATTTTACGGGTAAGGAAATCAAGGTTCAGAAAAGTAATTGATGAGTTACAAGAGGGTTGGGGCGAGGAATGGATGAAACCAGTATTCATTTCATATACATAACATAACAAAAGTTTTCAAAATATGCAGACCTATTTTTCAGATTGGAGTATCTCATAATGATCTTCTATAATTGAGAGGAGAATTATTTTAGAGAAGACCAGGGATCTGTTTTTTGGCATTATGTGTTTGTCACTGATACATCCATCACCTAATTTAGTCTTCACAGAAGCTCTGTTAGGTGGCTGTTATTAACTTCTATCTTTTATAAATGTGAAATCCAATGCCCAGAGAAATCTAATTGCCAAAAGTCACACAGTTAGTAAATGGCTGAGACAGACTTTTAAACACTGGTGTGATGCTGTTTAATTTCAGTGACCAGATGATGTCCACTCTTCTTCTTCCTATGTCTAAAAAAGGTGACCCAGTTATACTCCAATTTTTGATAAGCTGACTTTATAAGCTTTTTTCATTATGAGAATTATAGGATTGTATCCAAAAATGTTATTATCTTCATTTTCAGAAATTTAACCTGTAATCTGAGTTTGTCTAATTCGTGAAAGATTTGTGACTAATCAAAAGTCCATTTCTGTGCAAACGGATCCCTCATATTGCTGTTTTGATCCCTGTAAAGAGAGTAATGGTTTTTTCAATTCATGTTACATTATTTTCTAATTCACTTATGGTCTTAAGGGTAATTAATCACTGAATCTGAGAAAGGTGTGATGAGCTTCCATAAGCAGTCTGAGCTAAGGAGAATGGGAGCAATGCCATCATCTCACAGAGCTAGAATGGGAGAAAAAAAAGAGAGTCTCATGACTCAGGGGGGTTTCACATTTTCTTCCCTTCCTTCCTTCCTTCCTTCCTTCCTTCCTTCCTTCCTTCCTTCCTTCCTTCCTTCCTTCCTTCCTTCCTCTCTCTCTCTTTCTTTCTTTCTTTCTTTCTCTTTCTTTCTTTCTTTCTTTCTTTCTTTCTTTCTTTCTTTCTTTCTTTCTTTCTTTCTTTCTTTCTTTCAACAGTCTTGCTCTGTCACCAGACTGCAGCACAGTGTCACAATCTCGGCTCACGGCAACCTCCGCCTCCTGGGTTCAAGTGATTTTCCTGCCTCAGCCACCTGACTAGCTGGGACTACAGGCCCGTGCTACCACACAGAGCTAATTTTTGTATTTTTAGTAGAGACAGGTTTTCACCATGTTGGCCAGGTTGGTGTTGATCTCTCAACCTAATGATCCGCCCATCTCAACCTGGCTGGTTTCCACATTTTCTCTTCAATCCTTTAAGTAATTTCCAATTCACTCTTTCTTGATGACAGTAGAGTTTATTCCAATAAATGCAGTATTTTTCCAGATGGCGCTGCGCAGTCATGAAACTGACACTAAAAGGTAGTGCCAATTACCTTTAACATAATGTTTTTAACTAATTTCAGATAAAAAGATTTTACTATGTGACACCTACACTTTGTGGGATTTAAATTACTCTGGCAAGACTAAATAAGTCTTATTCTTATGACATCTTTTAGAACCACAGTGATAGTTAAGTTTAGGAGAACAAATAAGTAAAAATATCTTTAGAGGTAAACATAGGCTGTCTATTTAAAAATTATTACAGAATAACTTTTGTTTTCCATTAAGACTCTATCACCCAGAATGAACAAACTCAACAAATGTGTTTTGAATGAATGGAGCATCTACCCTAGAACCTATAGTACAATAAAAAAAAAATGAATGAAGCAATGACATTAAGGTGCTCTTAGTTCTTTTCCTGGTTCAGGGAGGTCTCTTCACTTGTATAGGTACTTGGTGCTTTCATCTGGAAAAAAGAAATGGTTGATTAACATTTATTTATGATCTATTAATATTGCTACCATTTTTCAGGCATTTCTGGATAAAGGAAAACAAAGATGAACAGAACAGATTTCCTGTTCATAGGTCTTAGAGTTTAGTTATAGAGACAGACATATAAGCAAGTAAAGAACTGACATAGGAATTTCTCTGGTAGACATGTAAACACATTGCAAAGTGAAGGAGTTGCCTCATTGCCAGAGAACCAGGTCAGACAATCTTCCTAAAGGAAGTGATATTTGAGTTAACTATTACAAGAAGAGATGAAATACAAAGGTTCTTCAAGCCATCGATGGACACTGGAAATAAGGAGAACTATGAGAATGTGTAAGAAGCAAAAAGGAAGAAGAGAAGAGTTTGGGGTAAAAGGAGAAGAGCTTTCTAGAATGTCAGTAAAAGATGCTATCTATCTATCATAGGTGAGTCATTCATATTTATAGAGGGCCAGTGTTTGTGAGTCATTCTGCTAAGCATGAGTGATCCTAAAAATTAAAGGGATACGGTTGGTCTGTGCTCTCACAAATCTTCTTATATTTCCGGGTGGAGAACAACAAATAAAGCAAGTAATTCCATTAGCCCATGCTGAAAACCATGGTGGGAAGTACAAGGTGCTTTGGGAACATGTAGCTCAGATAATTTAGCTAATTGGATGGAGAGGAGGGGACACTTAAAAGGTAAAAGGGGCCAGGTACAGTGGCTCATCTCTGTAATCCTAGCACTTTGGGAGGCCGAGGAGGATAGATCACCTGAGTTTCCGAGTTTGAGACCAGCCTGGCCAACATGGTGAAACCCTGTCTGTACTAAAAATACCAAATATATATATAGCCAGGCATGGTGGTGGGCACCTGTAATCCCAGCTACTCAGGAGGCTGAAGCAGGAGAATTGCTTGAACCTGGGAGGCAGAGGCTGCAGTGAGCTAACATTGTGCCACTGTACTCCAGTCTGGGCTAGAAGAGCAAGACTCAGTCTCAAGAAAATATAAAATATGATATAATATAAAAAATATAAGGTGAAGTCTGAGACCTGAGGGTTAGTAGGAGTCAGCCAGGCAGAAGTGGCAGCGTGAAGTGAGAGAAAATGTGTATGTTCAAGAAACTGGAAGATCATTCTATGAAATCTTAGGCTTTGTTTTTTCAAGAACTTTTTTTTTTTTAAACTTTGAAGTTCATGAGCAGGTTTGTTGCAGCATTATTCACAATAGCAAAGACACGAAATCTTAGATGTTAAAGCAAAGAGTGAGAAAAATGAGGCTAAGGAGATAAACTAGTCAGATCATAAAAGGTATTATTAGCCACACACTTAGTCATAGTCAGCATTACTGCAAAGAGCTATAGATGCCAAGGAAGCCATTTAACGACATTGAGTAGGGAGAGAAGATAATTTTGCACTTTCATCTTCCAGAGTGGCTGCATTTTTGTGTGTAGTTTCAGGAACTAAATTGTAGAGGAGGTTACAGGACACAGATTTTGGCCTTGGAGGATCAGGAACTTTAGTGTCACTAACATATTGGAATTGAAATAACTTTCCCACTTTCAAAACGCCTTTACATTCATGATCTCTTGCAGTTCTGTGAGAAAGTCAAGTGAGAGCATTAGTACCCATTGGATTGATGAAGAAGTTGCATTTCTGGCTGATTCAGACACATGGCCATAATTAAGTGCTGTGTCGGTTTTGTAGTTGAGGTATCCCCGGACCTCTGGCATTATGCTGTGGTGCATTGCCTTTTCCACTGCATTTACTGTGTGGGTTTTCAAAGGCTCATGCAAAGCCAAGTATTTCCATGAAAAATGAATTCTTTTCATAGCAGCCCTCAAAAATGACATGATCTCTCATCTCTGACTGCCCGGCCTTTTCTTAATAATACATCCACTGCATTACCAATTACAGCAATTTGGGGAGTGGGCAACCTCACTAGGTAGTGTGATGTAAGGGGCTCTGAGAAGGTGGCACTATCCTCAGAAGTCTTTCCATAATTATGAAACATTTTGCCTTTACATCTTTATTTGTTTGAATGATAGTAGCAATGCCTACAAAACAAGTCATATCATCAGCTTGTTGCCCCTGCCATCCAAGCTGGGGATGTTTGCTTCACCCATGTCAGGAGCTAGACGATCAAACACTTTTAGACAATTACAGTTTTAAAAATGAGAGAGCTGGAAAGAATTGTAAGCATCTTATTGTTTGATTTCCCTCTTTTATAGCTAAAGAAATTAAAGGTCTAAAAAAAAGGAAGTGACATATATTACTGGACCTGGGTAATGACTATGTCCCTGATGCTCCAGCTCTCAGACCTGATTGTCCCCAATACCATGCTAGGCTTATTGTATCAACCAGCACTCAGTATGTGGCAGGCACTGTCCTAAGTGCCTAAGATATATGAAATCATTAAATTCTCATAACAACATAATGAGGGAGATACTATTATTTCTTTATACATATTGTAAAAAAAAAAAAAGAATCCCAAACAAACAAAAACCAAAAAACATTGAGTTTCTGAAACTCACAAAGCAGGCAAATGTCAGAGCTGGGATTTGACCCTGAGCAGGTTGCCTCCGCAGGCTGGGCTCTGAACTACTGCAGCAGAGTAGAACTACTTTTGAGTAGAGGTCAGGCACGTATTTTGGGGGCAGAGGAAACTACACAAAGTATGAGAACATGAGAAATAAAAGAAGTGTCCAAAGCACAGCCCAGGGATGACTTTATAATTTTGTAAAGAGGTACTGTTTTGTCAGCACATTTGAGTGACCAAGAGCACTTTGGTACTCGATACATTCCTGCTTGTGCCCTGGAGGAAGAGAAAAGCTCTTGCATTGATCACAGGACTAAACATAAACCGAATATGTGACACAGTTGGGGGAAAAATTAAAGCATGCTTAGGCAAAATTATTATAATAGGACTGGAATGTGCGGATTAAAGCAGGTGACAATTTCAATCACTTTCTCTGGGCTAGACCACATGAGATGTGTTGTTTTAAGTGTAGGATGTCTTATTTCCAAGTTTGTGTTGGTCAAGTGGCACCACTTTGAGAAGCCTAAGCAATATGAGAGCAAGAGGGCAAGATCTGAGATCTATACCAGTCAGGAATAGGGAAGAAATTGTGAATGTTTAACATGGAAACAGAAAGACTTAGAAGTGAGGCTCATTACACATTCCTGAAGAACAGTTGCTCAGTCAAAGAATAAATGCTTCCTGGCTTGCTCTAAAAGGAACTAAGGTGTCATATTTCACTCTAATAATTGGAGCTGTTACAAGAAAATAGAATAGAATGAATCATCATCCTCAGTGAGGTAGTAAGTGTCATATCTGTTGGTGGACTCAGCCTGAGTTATATAAAAATCTCCCAGGAATTATTTCAAGGGCTGGGGAATGGTGAGACAGGGGAGATAAAGTACACTTGGCCTACATGATCATCAGCCTCTGTGAAATTTTCAGTCTGGGAAATATTTTGCAAATGTGATCTATTCAAAATTTCTTCTCAGTTATTGAGTGTGTATTCCTGTAAACCAAATATGCCTAACATAGGGGAGCTTTGCTTTCCAGCATGGAAACCGTGATGCCTAGCTTCATATGATGCAGATAATAACCACCACTTACTCCTAGACACAAGGCAGCTTCTGTAGATGATTGGGTTTCACTTTTGTGGGTGACAACAAAGAAAGGAAGGAAGAAAAACTAGCATAAAGCAAAATAATGTGGTGGCAACTAATGGAATTATTTTTCTGCTGCTCTGGTGTCTTGGGAGTAGAAGCATATCTTGTCAATAGTGAATAGAAGCAGACATGAATTATTATTATGGTCTCTGCCTCATAATTTCTGTGTCACCAAGATGTGCTCTGTTTATTGCTGCACTTAGAAAGCTTTGGAATATTAGCCACATAAAGTCTCTCTCCATGGATTCTATTACCACACTCTTCAGTTGTTCCAGGAAACCAAGACTGTGGAATCACATTTCTGGGGAGAAACAGCTCTCAGCCTTGGCTTTTTCTGGCTGTGCAGTCCACTGGGAAAATTTTGTTGTAGATCATTAAAGCAAGAATGATCCCCAGAGATCCTCTGCTTTATCTCCCCATCCCCTCACTGCACTTTTGAAGGATTAAGACCCAGGGACAGAGTAGACATGTTCAAAATCATAGAACACATTATAGATTTCGATTTCCAATTGCATATCCCAGCTCAGTGAACTTGATATTGTGGGATCCAACCAACCTCCTTTGGTTGAGTCCAGATGCTCAAGTGGAGTGAAGGAATAAGGGGTGACAGTTTAAATGATGGACCAATTTTGTGAAGCATGGGATGCCTCAGTTTCCAATGGATGAAAATGATGAAGGTATGTTGGAAATTTAAGCATGAAAGACAGAGTAAACATGATTCAGATTCTGTGAAGGCTCCTCGAGGGCACTCTGGCATCCAATGTTCTCTCTCACTGTAAGCAAGATAAAAGGTCTTCCCAAAGTGAGCACACTGATCCTCAGTTTCCTCTTCTGTAGAAATGGGACCTGCCTTACAGGACAGTTGCTGGATAAAATGAGCTTGGATATGTAGTATCTGACACTGCTTCTGGTACAGGAGGCCCTTCATGCCCTCTATTCTTCCCTTTTTACTGAGAGATGAAGAACAGTATTTCCAAGGACTGGTCATGGTATTCTGGTCTCTGCATAATGGTGAGGATGGAGCTGAGGCAGGATTTTGGGGAGATGGAGAGCAACCTCTGATTCTAATCTCGTCATTAAGATTTTAAAAGCTCCCAAAGGATAAGAATCAAATAACAATATTTCCCTTACAGTGGCTCCCCATGGCACTTATAATTAAAGCCAAAATCCTAATACACAGGACCCAGAAGGCCTTCTGTCTTCAGAACCCTCATCACCTCTCTCCTCTTGTGCTTCACTTTCTCTGCTACTCTTGCTGCATGGAATGAGAACAAAGACAGTGTTCAAGAAGTATTTGTTAAATGAGCTATCGTCACAATCCCTATGTGGGCTAGATTAGCAGTAGTGGCATAGGTCATTAAAGCTTAAATTCTTTAGATTATTTATATATCTGATAAATTCTTCAACAGTTAAAAAAGTCCAAAACATGGTAGCACCCAATGAAGGCAGGGCTTGTTGATATTAGTACAATAATATGCCACTGATTATTATGTAACTAGTGCTTTTTGTGATTGCAATTGGCAATATATGTTAAAAACCATAAGAAAGATAAACTCCTTTAATTTAGTAATATTATTCACAACAAGGAGACAAGGCTTCCTTAACACCTCAGTAGTTAGTTGGAATTTAAGATGTTCATTTGTGACTTCAAGTCTATTTTTCAAAGACATTGGCAAGAAGGAAAAAAATGAAAGAATCTGTTGTGTCTTTATCTATTTTTTATGATAATTTATCTTGGCCGCTTATCCATTTATCAATTCCTTGTGGAGCTTTCATCTAATTCAACTGCATTTCTCATAATATCACAAGCCAATGGCTAAATGAGTTGCCTTTATTGCACTGGAATCCAGCTTTAGCATGTTTCCAATATCTGGTGAAAATATCCATTCACATAAACAGAAACTCCATAATAGCTACATGTGGAAGTTCTGAGGTAATGTCTCCTTTCTCAGAAAAGCTTCAGTTTAGAATTTTCCAGAATGACCTATGAAGCAGTTGGTTTTATGCCTGAGATTCTCCATTCCCATTGGGTCAGATAAACTGAGTGAGAACAGGCAGGGGCGATGGTGAGTGACTGCCATATTTAAATCAGTGCAAGGTTTCTCTTTTCTCATTCACGAAAGAGTTCCTAATCACATATGGAAAAGAAAATAGACGTTCACTAGGATAAATGGGTGAGAAAGAAAAAAAAGCAGAATAGTGATTTTTGAGTGACTGCAATGTGTCAGATCTATACATACAGTTTTCAATATCACATTGCAATTTGAAAAAGCCATGTGATTTCTCAGATACCATTATCCAAGCTGAAAAATGTAAGAAAAACAAGAGCTTTGTGATGACTAATTTTACATGTCAGCTTGACTGGGTTTAAGGGCTACTCACATTTACCAACTAATGCTGGTCAAGCTTTAGCTCTGTGTATGCCCATGAAGGTATTTGCAGAAGAGATTGATGTCTGTGGCAGTGGAAGGAGTAAGAACGATCTGCCCTCACCAATGTGGGTAGACTTCATCCAATTCATTGAGGGCCTGTATAGAACTAAAAGGCAGACGAAGATGAAGTCACTCTTCTCCTGGAGCTGAGACTTTTAGTTTTCCGACCTTGGACATCAGGACACCAGGTTTTTGGGCCTTCAGACGTGGAAACTTACACCTGCAGCACCCCCATGTTCTTGGGCCTTTGGTCTTGAACTGAGACTTACACCATTGACACTGCTGGTTCTCAGGTCTTTAGATTCAGACTTAATTATACCACCAGCTTCTTTGGTTCTCCAGCTTGCTGGAGCACATATGGCAGAACTTCTCAGCATGTCCAATTCTCATATGTGATCCAATTCCCACAGTAACCTCACTCTTCTCTCTCTCTCTCTCTCTCTCTCTCTCTCTCTCTCTCTCTCTCTGCCTCTCTCTCTGTCTTCTATTGGTTCTGTTTCTCTGGAAGAGCTGGATTAATACAAATTTGGAATAAAAAACAGGATCACTCAGCAAGCCAATGACAGAGCCTATCATCCTGCTGAGAAGGCAGTTTATAATAGTGATATGCTGTGCAAGTCTCAGGAAAATGCTTTTTGGCATCAAACCAAATATAGAATAGGGTGAATAGATAGCAAATGAGATGTTTTATTGAAGATCAAGCTAGTTCATGTGAATAATTTCATCCTATCATTTTTATGTTGCTCCTATGTAGATATCATTAATCTGTTCAGCTGAAACTCTTGATTTCTGAATGTCTTAATCTCCAACTGCCTGGATTTTTTTTTTCACTTGAAGCTTCTTTTGCTTAATTATACATCAGGCAGATTGGAAGTGTTAGAGAAATGAAATTGGGAGCCTCCCAACCAATGACTAATGGGAATTGGTGGGTAAATACTCCAGCTCCATCCTCCAGAGTGAGAGGACTCTGAAGTGTGAGTTCTATTCTGACTGTCAGAGTTCTATACAGACTATCAGGGATTAGGTTTTATGTTACCACAAAAAAGCTGCCTTCCTTCCTTCCTTAAATATGTTCCCACTTTCCTACAAGTGTTTGCTGCTATCATCTCTCAAACAAAATACTTCCCCTCAAATCTTTGTCTCAGGCCCAGCTTTTGGGAGAACACAATCAAAGGCAATTCCACTTGGTGGGAGGTGTTACTCAGGTACAGAACATACTTGGAGCCTGTGAGCTCATTACGACTGCCTATCACCTTCATAAATATGACTCCCAATTTATAAATCTATATATTGAGAACCAAAAGATGTCTTTTATAATACCACATCTTAAGATGGACAAGAGTTTGGTAAATGACAGACCATGGGCCAAATCTGGCTTCCTACTGTTTTTATGTTCTGCATCCTGCAAGCTAAGAATCATTTTTACGTTTTAAAATGGCGATAATTATGCTAAGATATATAAATTGTTACATAAGTTTTAAGTCATTTAAATTGTTACATGAGTTATTATATAAGTATCCTAAATGTTTGGTCCATAAAGCCTAAAGAAAGTTTTTACTATCTGGTTTTTACAGAAAGTTTGCCAATCCCTGAACTAGGTCAACAGCCCTTGGATGTCCCAGCAGTCTCTTAAATTCCACATTTATATTAACCATGCCAATCACGATGTCTGACCCACCAAAAGCCATGAGACCAGAGAGGGGACTTATTAAATGGGTACCAACTTATACAATATAAGCAACCCATGCTGTATCCTGTCCTGAAAACATGGCCAAGCCCAATCAGTTGTTTTCTCTTTGGAATTTTAAATAGGCAACATGGAGAAAATAAGACAGCAGGAGCCACCAGAGTTTAAAAAAAGAAAGTACAGAAAAAATTCATGAAATAGAATCAAGTTTGGGGATATATGGGGTGGAAAGACAGGGTAAGGGTGCAAAATAGAAATTATGAGAGAGCAAGACAAGCAAATGTTCTGAGGAATCCAAAACCTTGACACTAAGGGCAAGTAGCTCTGAGACGGGGAATAGACATATAAAGATTGCAATCCAGATATTCTGACTCAAACAACTCTTTTGCATGCTATAAATCCCCTGAGGACAGTCATGTCTTAGTCCTCATTGTAATCCTAGAACTAGATATTATTAAAATGAATCAAATAAAAATTGATTAACATTCATTAATTACATCAGGGCTCTTGCTTTCCATCTCATGCTCCAAATGGAATATCTTTTAATTGACTTTTGTTGCCATTTAATTTGTATGTTGTTAGTCGCCCTTAATGAGTTTGCGCCTTGACTTTCCAATTGAATTAGAAGACCCACAGGCTAGAAACAGTGATGAAAACAGCTTCATACCATTCTTTTCACACATTCTAGTGTGGTCACTACATACTCTGGATGAATTGTTGCTGAGTGACTCATCAATAGATTTAAAAAAATTTTTTTTCTTTTGCTCTGCAAGAAGGCATGCAGAGTATATTTATATCAGAACAATCTCTTCAGTGGAGTGGAGGAGGATCTTTCACTTTTACATCTATAATTCTCTACCTCCGTAAGTTCTAACCAAAGACCTTATCCGTCTACAGTGTTTGGTGACTTTGTTCATCATTTTCCTTCTCCCTGGTGAATTATTTTCATGTTTCAATTTTCATAAATTTTCTCTGGGACACAGTTTTTGGACAACGTTACTCACTTTGATTCCCAGCAGGATCATCTTTAAAATATTCTATCATCTTATGAAATAATAGATCATGGATCCGCCAGGGGTAAAATGTTTTGTTTTTGGGAATCAGACATACAACAATAATTTTTAATATAACAGGCACTTGTACTGCTAGACATGTACCAACTAAAAGTGATTTATCTTTAGACAACACCATTATCAAATGTTTTAGTGTTATGGTCCCACAATATTCTGGGAGCAAAAATGGTGTGGTAAAATATTTGTGAAATGCTATCAGGAAGCAGAGCTAATCCACAAGAAAACTCACACATATTTTTATAATACTTGGGCTGTCACTTGGAGGTATGTGAACTTTTCTATTAGTCTTTCTAGTTTCTGCAGTTTCTGCAGGACTTGGCTTTGCATGTACCAGGGAATGTCACTGCTCCCTGTGCTCAAGCTGGTTGTCACCAACTTATTTAGTCAGATGGCCCTGGGGTATATCCAATAAGAAGCCAACCGCAAAAATGAGCAGTTGCTGTTTATAAAATCCACACATTGTTATATAATCCAGATGACAGCACAAGTGGGAAATGCTGCTAATATTCAGCTTTAACCACAACCTTAACACTTGCAGATAGCAAATGTGTGGCTAGGGTGTCTAGTTTTGCATTAGGCAAGGTCATGGTAGAAATAGAAACTCTATGAGCTAGGTCTATTATGCTGAAATTTTATTGTGCTAGTTACATACTGAGGCAACAGGGAGCGGAGAATTGGACCAATGTGAAGAGCCAAAGTCAGCTTTCCACAAAGCCCTTGGCTGGTTCTGCCATCCTTCAGTGTTCAGTATTTAGCTGTGTGCTTATTATGGCATAGTTTCCATTTCTAAATGTGACGCTGGATACATCTGCCATTGAATCATTCACAGAGCTAACTTTTGCCTCTCAAGGAACATATCACCATAGCTAAAAAGGCCATTTAAATGTGGCAGGGTAAATAACCAAAATAAAATGCATTAAAAATGAAAATAACCATACATCTTTTGCTTTTGTTAATTTACAAAGTTTCATCCTACCAATACCTCTTTGTATTTATCCATAGTCTATGCAATTTTATAACTAATAGTGAGGGTTTTTTTCCCCACATAACAAGAAGGTACTAGCTCAGTAGGACTAGATTAGTGGCTCAATTATGTCAAGGTTCAGCTATGATTTACTTGGTTTTTTTCTAATGGGCTCAGGTTGTTCCTATAGCTCCAGCCATCATTGCTATGTTTGGGTTCAGAGAGCGGAAAAGGAGAACCATGATTCTAAATATCTGAAGATGCCTTCAGATATTTTCTAGACTAAAACTTAAACCACGCTAACATAGTGGCAAGGAAAATAGAGCATTTGATGATAATGATTGACTTGGACAACAGTAAATTATCTAAGAATGGGCATGTTCATATTCAGAACAAAATCCAGGTTCCGTTGGCAAAGAAGAAACGTGTTCTGGACCCTAGGTAGGTGTGTGACAATGTCTGCAAAAACATCCTTTGGGGACACTCAAGTCTCTTCTTCTGTAATCCCACTGCTTTCCCCATCTTGGCTTTTTCTTTTTGCTCTTGTTTGTCTGACCCATCAAAATAATTTCTTAGTGAATTTAAAAATAATACCCAAGCCAAGAAGTTAATACAGAACTAATTATTATAAAAATTATACAAATTTAAGAGTGGAAGAAGAATGCAAAAAAAAACCCAAATGACTTTAAAAGCAGGAGCTTTGGAGTCAGGTGGAATCATTTTTGAGTCCTGTCTCAATCAGTGTTTCCTACTGCAAGTGTGATTTAAATTTAGCTTCCTGGAAATGCAGTTTTACTGCAAAATGCAAATGAAAGCAATAATAAAAATGCAAATGAAAGCAGTTTTGAGGATTAAACCCTTGTCAAATACTTGTCAAAGTGCCTAATCTATGGTAAAGCATAAATGTTAGCTATAGTGAAACAGTCATTGGTTAAAGCTTGAAGACTATTTTGATGTCACTGTTTTATATAAATTTAAAAAAATGTGTAAGATTAGATATGTTGATTTGGGACTCTATTAAATGTTTAGGATTGTTATGGTTCAAATAAATGTATTAGTATATTGATTTAACAGACATGCTGGGCATGAGAGATGCACACCTTGAGTTAGGTGTTGGTGACTCAAAGATGAAGTGGTTGATGAGTTTAATAGCTTGGAAAAATTACATGTAAATAAATAAATGCATACATATACACATAAGTTGGCACATTCGGATGTTCATCACGTTGGGGTTGTTCAATGGGAAGTGAGACAGGAAGTTCAGTTCTGTTTAAAATCTTATTTCATACTTAGATTTGTTGCATGGGTGAATGTCAGAGAAACAGTTAGAATATGTACCTGGCACAGAGTAACCACTTGAAAAATACTGCCTCTCATTATCTTTTTTCTGTCTTATTTTTCTGGTTGCAAATGTTTAATCTCCATGTAATTAATATGGGTGTCATAAAATAATACAATATTGGACTGAGAAGATAATAACCAATGTCAGAGCCATTTATATAAGGAACTAATAAAAGTATTTTATTATCAAATAAAGATAAATAACGAATAACTATAATAAGTAATATAATAAAAATAACTGATATTTATGAAGGGAATGGGCCAGTACTGTGAAAAATTCTTTACATGCTGATTTCATGGAATACTGACATCAACCACATAAGATGAGTTCTATAAATCTTCCATTTTAGAAGTGAGAAAACCAATATGTAGAAGACACGTATAATTTTTCCAAGGTTATGAATATATGAAATATTGTAACTTGTAGCAAATCCAGGTTTAAGCCCACTCTAGCCTCCAAGCTCTTATCTTCAATGATGTTATGCTGCTTCTTGTCATTGTTTACTAATTACTTCACATACTAATGTTTACTCAATAAGTCGATTCACAAAATGAAACCTAAGTGGAGAGTTTCTAATGGAAGAGGCTCCCTCCTGCTCACTATTTTACTAAAGCTTTGGGACCATCACATGTTGCCTTTGCTTTTACAAGACTCAGGAGATCAGACACAAATGAGCATTTTGCTCATGAGATCATCTAGTTTCAAAGGCAGATTTTGTTCTACTGCTTATATTTTTGCTTCCCATTTTAATTCCACAATATAAGGTGCTCTTATTATTTGAAAATATGAAAAAATTAGATTTAAAGCCAGAGAAATATGCCCTGCACATTGTTCAACACCTTTTGGGACTTACTGATCTTTCAGTGCTTTCGTGTTCACATTCCTTAAAATATCCAGTAATTGTGCTGTTCATTCATTCATCTGAAGGGAAAGGAGAGGACTAGTTAGGATGGCACCATAAATGATCTTCCGGTTTTCATCAACTGTCCTTCCCTAAAGTGTAGCCAATTTCCATTTACTGGAGGAAAAATTAAGAAAAAAATTTTTTGAGACATTTGTGATGCTGCTAGGCAACCCATACTTTTGGTGCTTACAATCTACAAAATAAAGAGGTTATAAAGTTAAATATGGCTCTACCGAGCTCACCAGATAGACAGCCCCCTACTCCAAAAATCCATTAGATTTTACCACGAGCACCTAAAATTCAACACATCCAAAATAAAACCCATCACCTTCCACCTCTTCCTCCATCCCCCAAACAAATGGTCTGTTTCTCTGGAAAATTCTTCTCCTTTATCGACATTTCTATCTATCCCATTTCCCAAGTCAGATATTTGAAAGTTGACTCTGGCTCTATTTTACCTCACCTTCTGCATCTAACCAAGCCTAAAAAATATATAAAATTAACGATTCTCAAATATCTGTTCTGGTCATCTATCTGGCACTACCTTCAGACCACCAACTTTCATCAACTTCCCTTGAATTATTGGAATGACCTATTGTCTTCAGTGACAAGTGTCACTCCTTAAGTTACTCTCCAAGCTCCATCAAATAACCTTTGTTTAAACAAGGCTGATGCCATTGTTTTTCTTCTTACCAATCTTCTGGGATTTCCTTTGACTTTAAGAAGAATTCCATTTTTTTTTTTTTAGATGATTCCACTCTGGAGAGGACTTAGTCTCTGCTCACCTGTTCAACTTCTCCTCCATCTGCTTCTTCCCTGAGGCATGGCTCAGTCAGGATGAACTCTGCATGGTTCTTCAAGAAAGTTCTGGTCTCTATTACTTCCAGTAGTCTGTAATGATATTCTTGCTGCCTAGAAACTTTTGCTGTCCTTTATATCCGTTTTGAGTGGCTAATTCTTCAGGTTGCAGCTGAGAAATTACTTATCTGGGAAGCCTTCCTTGATTTTCAGGATTAGATTGTAGCCTTTCTCTGGGCTTACCCTTACCACACTGCATACTCTCCCTAGTCTACTACCTCTTTGAAGGACTGTGTATTTGTTAATCAGGTTATATCCTTGTGGTCTAGCATACAATAGCTGTTCAGCAAACACTTACTGAAGAAATGGCATGCTGATTTCTTCAGCGTGGAAGAAGGAAACGGGTCATTTGTGGAATTACTTCTAGTACATTGTATACCTTTGACTCAATTATCTTGATATTTTGAGATAAAGCCTGTGAATGTGTGTGTGTATATGTGTCCATATAGATGTTTAACCTGAGTTATTAGGGTTATTACTATCAATATTTCCTTTTCTAACCTGGATAAACTAGGCTCTTTCAGAAGACTGAGGGAAGTTTTTAGATTTGAGGCATTCAGCTCACCTGCATTAATTTTCTGTTGCTGTGTAATAAATTACCACAAAATTTGTGGCTTAAAATAATACCCATTAACTATTTCACAGTTCTGAAGGTCAGATGTCCAGTTCAGCATGGCTGTGTTCTCTGCCCAGAGTATCACAAAGCTGAAATGAAGATTTATCTAGACTGAATTCTCTTCTCCAAGATCTAGGAAAAACAAGTCCTCTTTTAAGCCCATTCTTGTTGGCAGAATTCAGTTCCTATGGTTGCAGGACTTGATGTCCCTGTCTCCTTGCTGGCTGTCAACTCTCAGTTTCTGGTGGCCTCTTGCATTCCTTACTGTCACCCCTTCCATCTTCAAGTAAGCTGTGGTGTACTGAGCCATTCACGTTTTCGATCTATGACTTACATTTCTTCTGCTGGAGAAGACTTTCTGCTTGCAAAGGGCTCATGTGTTTATGTCAGGCCCACATATGCTCTTTATCTTACAGTCAATTGAGGTGGGACTTTAATGACATCCATGAAATCTCTTCAGAGTTGTATCACATACCTATATTGGTGTTTGATTGGGTAAGTGGGAAGTATGTGTATACCGGGGGCCAAGAATTTGGCGGGGGCGGGGGGCGTCATTGTAAAATTCTACCTACCATACCACCAAATTATACAAAAAAATGAATATAAATGAAAACCAAATAAAATATCAACAAAATTTGGTGATAAGAATTGGGTTTGAGTGGCAGGAGACATGCTCTAATTTTTGAAAGGAAATCTAGCTTCTTGATAATGTCACACTTGATATTATGTGCTGTGAAACTTGTCCTATACAAACATTAAATGATATAAATTCGGGTCTGCTTTTTGGCTTCTGTTCCAGGTTACCCGACTTTCTTGCTCACAGCCTCTGTTTGGCCCTAGGCACATGTTTTACTGAGTTGCTGATGTTTCTCCATTTTCATTTCTATTATCATTGTCATCATCGCTTTTTATCACACCATTTACTGAACACTTACTCTGTACCAACATGCTAGGCATCTTATTTCACTTAATTTCTTCAATAACTCTTATCTAGTTATGAGTGTGCCCATTTCATTAATTCACTCAAGACTAGTCAGCAGATAAGTAGTCGAGGCTCTGGTTGTCTGATTCTAAAGTCCCTTCGTTTCTTCTCAGTATTATTCTGTTGTCTTTTGAAGATGTGATAAACCAGATCCATTCAGGAGCATGCACTGAAAAGATGAGGATTAGAACTCAGTGCTTTACACTGCCAGGCTTATTCTTCCAGCTCTTCAGCTGTTAAGTCAGTAACTGAAAAGATGCCCTGCCTGCCTTCTAAGAAATTGGCTCCTGTGAGCAAATGACACAGGCTTCATTTATTTCCTCTGACATTATGAATTAATTGCGAACTAAGTGACCAAATCATCATAATACAATTGCCTCTAAATACTAAATTGTAAACTTGCGTGAATCAGGATCACGTGTCCTGTAACATTTCTTTCTTTCTTTTTTAATTGAGCTTCACTCTGACATTCTCAGTAAAATGTAACAATGGGTTGCTCTGTTTCAAGAGTTAGTCAGACCCAGCTGTTATGAAAATAATATGTTTGAGAAAATTCACTTGACATTTGATGGCCTTACGATACTTCTGACAGGATATAATAAACTCATTAGGGAGAAACAGAAGCCTTCCTTGTATAGCCACGTTATTTCTGGGCATGACCGAATTCCCTCAAAGTGGGGTGGGTGAGTTTTCAAGACAAGCTGAGACTTCATCGCCTAGAGTCCTGCGGCCAAAGTGACTGAATTTACTTTCTCTTCTTCTGTCCACTGTCCTTGATCTGATGAAAAGAAAACATTACTTTCCTTAGCCAACAATTTCTTTTTTCTTCTTCTTCTCCTCTCCTGAAGTCTAAATTTATTACAAGTGCTTGGGTTTTAAAAGATTTTCTCAGTCTTTCTTCCACTCAGGAACAGCTGGGACAACTCTCTTGGGAAAGTGATTAGAAGCAGGAAGTGGCAATTGGGATTCCTGATTTCAGTTCCCAGGCTTCTCCTGAGCTCTCTGTGGGACTCTGAAGGGCTCATCTCAACCTCTTTGCTAAGTTCCTTGCTATGAAATTTCAGCCTCCAATTCCCTGCTGCTTTGCTTGTGTTCTTTCTCAAACAGGTAATATGAAGAGGGAAGAGAACCAACTTTAGAGTCTAAATCCCAGCTCTCTATGGTCTACAAAGTGACCAAGCTTATTCAGGCCAGATTTAACGTTCATAGAATGAGACCAATAATGGCCACCTTGAAAAGCTACTATAAATATCAAATGAGAGCAAATTTAGAAAATACTTTACATAGTTCTTGGCAGGTTGCTTAAATTCTATACTAGATTTATTTGCCTGGAAGTTTCTGCAGTTTCTTTAAGTCATTCTGTTCAACCTGTCAGTAAATATGTGCCTTACCTTATGTTTTTAAAAAATGCTTCATAATAAAACATTCATATTAAATGGAATTATAACAATTATAATGTGTGTATATATATATGTAAATATAAACACGTTTCAGCTTAAAGAGCTTATTCTTTTTTTTTCCCATTTATTTATTTTATTGCATTTTAGGTTTTGGGGTACATGTGAAGAAAATGCAAGATTGTTGCATAGGTACACATGTGGCAGTGTGATTTGCTGCCTTCCTCCCCATCACCTACATCTGGCATCTCTCCCCTTGCTATCTCTCCCCAGCTCCCCACCCCCCACCGTCCCTCCCCTATTTCCGCCCAACTGACCCCAGTGTGTAGTGCTCCCCTCCCTGTGTCCATGTGTTCTCATTGTTCAACACCCGCCTATGAGTGAGAACATGCGGTGTTTGATCTTCTGCTCTTTTGTCAGTTTGCTGAGAATGATGGTTTCCAGGTTCATCCATGTCCCTA
>NW_022436943.1:52515153-52607188 GCF_009761245.1 Sapajus apella | reverse complement strand
GTGTATGTGTGCCATATTTTCCCTGTCCAGTCTATCATCGATGGGCATTTGGGTTGGTTCCAGGTCTTTGCTATTGTAAACAGTGCTGCAATGAACATTCTTGTGCACGTGTCCTTATAGTAGAACAATTTATAATCCTTTGGATATATACCCAGTAATGGGATTGCTGGGTCAAATGGAATTTCTATTTCTAGGTCCTTGAGGAATCGCCACACTGTCTTCCACAATGGTTGAACTAATTTACACTCCCACCAACAGTGTAAAAGTGTTCCTATTTCTCCACATCCTCTCCAGCATCTGTTGTCTCCAGATTTTTTAATGATCACCATTCTAACTGGCGTGAGATGGTATCTCAATGTTGTTTTGATTTGCATTTCTCTGATGACCAGTGATGATGAACATTTTTTCATATGTTTGTTGGCCTCATAGATGTCTTCTTTTGTAAAGTATCTGTTCATATCCTTTGCCCACTTTTGAATGGGTTTGTTAGCTTTTTTCTTGTAAATCTGTTTTAGTTCTTTGTAAATTCTGGATATCAGCCCTTTATCAGATGGGTAAACTGCAAAAATTTTTCCCCATTCTGTTGGTTGCCGATTCACTCTAACGACTGTTTCTTTTGCTGTGCAGAAGCTGTGGAGTTTGATTAGGTCCCATTTGTCTATTTTGACTTTTGTTGTCAATGATTTTCTTAAGGCTATCCTCACTTAATGTTCTGATTCACTGTATCATAACCTCCACCAGAAAAGGATCTGTGTCTCTCTTTCATGTCTGTTTCATGAATAACTAAAAAGAGTCCAGGGTGAGAGGGAATGGTTTCCGGATGAAGCTGCCTCATCTTGGATCACTAGGCATTAGTTACATTCTCATAAGGAGTGTGCAACCTAGATCCCTCGCATATACAGTTCACGATAGGGTTCGTGCTCCTATAAAAACCTAATGCTACCGCTGATTGGACAGGGAGGTGGATCTCAGGCTGTAATGCTCACTTGCCTGAGCTCACCTCCTGCCATGTAGCCTGATTCCTAGCAGGCCACAGACCAGTACTAGTCCATGGCCCAGAGATTTGGGATCCCTGCCCTAGAGATATACTAAATGAGTATGTTATGTAATTAGTGAAATGTCCTTCCAAATATGTTCTATCTTGTATGTTTGGCTTTCCCTTGTGTACTTTATATGAGGGGTTGGCAAACTAAGGTCTGTGGGCTAAACATTACCTGTTGTCTGTTTCCGTAAATTTAAATTCAGCCATGCCTGTTCGCTACATAGTGCTTATATTTGTTTTTGCACCACTGCAAAAGCAGTTTAATTGTTGTACAAAAGACTACATATATTGAGAGCTTCAAAATGCTTACTGTCTAGTTCTCTGTCTTTTACTAGAGGTAGAGTGATATTTCCAAAGTAAAAATCCAATTGTGTCACTATCCTTGCTTAAAGTCCTCAATGACTCAATCATTCCTATAAAGAAGTCTAATATTTTTCTGTTACATTATCTGAACCCTGCCAATCTCTGCAGGCCCATACCTTGCTACTTTTTTTCTTAAATCATGTAATTTTTCAGACTGTCAAAGATGCCAGACCTTTGTATAAGCCATTGCCTGTGCTGGGAACATTGCTCCTTCCAGTGTTTTCTCTTGTTAATCTCTACTCATCCTTCTTGAATTTGCTTAAACACCATTTCTGTGGGAATGCTTTCTCTGAAGGTACCAGTGAGAATGCTTTCTCTGAAGTTAGTAGTTTCTTGTTCATGGTCCAACTGCATCTTGTACTTTTCTTATTCCAGCACTAATCAGCACTTTGCTAATGATAAAACCCAGGTACAAGGGGATTATTCAATTTGACCACGGTCACAGTGGTAAGCAGAGAGTTTGGGATTTGAATTGAGATCTGTCTAAATCTAATGGCCACTTTCTTTCTACTACATTTTGCATCTTATTAATATATAAGATAATATTCATAGCACATGGAATCAGTACAGGATGATGTATAAGTCTAATGAAGCATAACCTTGGGATTTTCTAATCAATGCACAATCCCAGCCACAGAAATAGTAATAATGGTAGCTGCAACAGGCCTGTAACAGTCAATTTAGTTGGTAAGTGCAAGATTTATAGATGTCCCTGTTGTTATAAGTTATCTGCTATTTCATAACAAATTACCCCAATGCACAGAGGCTTAAAGAAACAAGCCTGTATCATCTTACAGTTCTATGGATCAGAAATCTGGGTGTGGCTTAGTTGGGCACTTCTGGCTCAGCATCTCTCAAGAGGTTGCGGTCAAGTTGTCACCCAAAGCTGTGGTCTCATCTGAAGGCCTGACTAGAGAGACATCTGCTTCTAAGTTTACTCACATGATTGTTGGAAGCCCTCAGTCCCTTCTCTTGTGGTTCTTTCCACACAGCTACCTCACATCATGACAGCTGGCTTTCTCCAGGGAAAAGTGATCTGAGAGGGTGAGATACAACTCCCAACCTGGAGTCTTTCATAACTTAATCTCAAAAGTGACATCACATCATTTTAAACATATTCTATTCATTAGAAGTGAGTCAACAGATCAGGCCCACACTCACAGAAAAGGAATTAGACGAAGACGTGAATACCAGGAAGTGGGATCATTGGCGGCCATGTTGGAGTTGGCTCAGTGTTCTCTCAGTGTTCTGCTCTTACTCCGCATTCCACCTGCGAAATTTTAGACCACAGAGGTTCCTTCCAGTTGGATTTAAATTATAGGTTTGTTCATGCTTTTTTACAGGAACATATGTGGTATTTGCATATTGACATTTGGGGCTGAATAATTCTTTGTTACTATAGGCTAGTTTGTGCTTTATAGGATATTTAGAAGCATTCCTGGCCTCTACCCACTAGATCCCAGTTGCACCTCTTCTATTCAGTGTAATAATAAAAAATGTCTTCGGACATTACCACATTCTTAGATTCATCAGAAGTCACCCTTGGGGGCTGAGGCTTAGTTAGTGAGGAATGTCAACAGCCTCAACAAAGTTAGGTTTCTGCCAAGAGAGAGTATGAACAGGTGTAGGGCAGGTAACTGGCAGTGTTTTTAAAAAGAAATCTAAATCCTAACTTACATAGTTTCAGGTAACTGGTTAATAGCATTAAAATATGAAAAACACTTTGTAAGTTTATAAGGACCCAGGCACGAAGGTATTAAAAAGACAACTTGAATATGTATTCTATGCCCAAATCTCTCAACAATAGAAATTCTGACTTAGAATGACCAAGTTTGTCAATGCTTAAAACCTAATTCCCTCTACTTTTATCTATTAAACATTGATTTTCTCCAAGAAATTTGACATCTGGTTCTCTTATTCCAGAAAGTAGCCTGGTGTCTCAGTACATATCTTATGAATCAATAAATGGCTTTTATTAATCCTTTTGGCTTTTACCATTTGTATGTAAACAGATGATACTGGAGCATAAATATACAGCCCAGAGAGCTTTCTTGTGCTCCAGATCTATTCATCTTTCATTTATCTATAACATCTGTATATGCAGGGACCTTTCAAATTGATCAATTTTAAAAGTAAACTTATCATCTCTTTCCTAGAATCTTTTTCATATTCTTGAATTTCATATCTCAGTGATTACCAAGATAGAAACATGAAAATCATCTTTGATTCATCCCTTTCTCTTATCCCACCTGTCATAATGTCCTACCATTCAACCACATGAATGTTCATTAAACATGAACATTTATTCATTTCATTCAATGAACATCTGGTGTGTTTTAGGGACAGTGGCACTTCTCTCTACCACTACTGACACTGTTTTCATTCACAATCTCATTACATTTTATCCAGAATAGTGATATTATTTTGTAAGTGACTGGGGCTATTTAATGTGTTCAGGCTATATACGTAAGGATTACTTGACAAGAAAAGCAATGATACTAGATAAATCTATTTATTCCTTTATTAAAACTTGATATCTTTGATTTATAATTAGAATCATATTTAATTTTAGTCCATTCATACAGAATAAGTGGTGGGAAAAAATATCACACAATGAATTAGAGAGAAAGTTAAGATAAAGCCAGTTGCTTTACGGTGATTGAAATGAAATGCTTACTCAAACAGAGTATGTCTTCTACTCACCAAAACAACCAGATGATTTGTTATAGATTTCTAGCTATCCAATCCTGAAATATCCATTACTTTAATTGCAGTAGATCAATACTGTGATCATCCTTTCCTTTGAGCAATGAAAGAAACACTCATCTCTATTCTCCCTAGGCTTCTGTTGCTTTCTAAAAATAAGGCAGTGCTCAGGGACCTTATGTTAAAAGTAATAACAATGCCTGGAAATAGCCCTCTGCTGTGAAGTAGGAGTATATTCTCATAGTAGATTGCCTCACTATGAATCACAAGACCCATTGCTACCTTTTGGTGGTGGGTTGGTGATTACGAACAAGTCACTGAAGCCCTCAAAGCCTCAGTTCTGCCATCTGTAAAGTGGAGATAATTTCCTGGTTTCTTTATAGTGTTTTTCTGAGCATTATATAAAATTTTGTTTGTGAAACCATTTGAGGGTTATAAACACTACATAAGAAACTGATATGTCTTTTTCAGAGTGTCATTATTAATTGTGTAAATTTAGTCTTCTTGCTACTTAGCCTCTCAAATGCTATTTTCCCTCTCTGCTTAATGGAAATAATAGCTCAACAATCTGCAATGTGGATTAATGTGAGACTTATGACTTAATAAATGTTAGTCTCTCAACATTCTCGATGTCTTTTATAAGAAATATTTTTATGAATAAGACTGATCAAAATATCAATTACAAGTTTTTAGCACTATTTCAATTTTATTATCATATATAATATATACACAAAGTTGAACAAAGCTAGCATTATTAGAAAAAATTGTAGTTCAACTCGCTTTAGAGACAAGCAGATAACTTCCCATGGGAGCAGTCCCTCCTGTGGGAACCTCTCAAGTAAACTTATGGCACAAAAAGGTAATACAAAACACGTTTTTTCTTGTGGGCTAATGGCTCTCAGTAAGAGACAGATGAGCTGAAGGACCTGAAGCATATATAACCTACCGTTTAACTCAAAATTGATCTTGATTCAATGCATTGAAGTCAAAATTTTTCCACATTTTATTTTTAGAAATTGACAAGATGGCTCAAAAATGTAAATAAAACTCAGAGGCCTTAAAATAGCCAAGAAAACTTTGGAGAAGAATAAAGCTAGATGACTTATATCATCTGATTTCAAGATTCATTATAAAGCTACAGTAATTCTGGGACTTTGGTTGGTGATACAAGTCTAGACCTATGCATAAATAGTCAATAAGCTTAACATAAATATTCCAATGCAATTAGACAGGAAAGAGGAAAGCCTTTACAACAGTGCTAAAACAATTGAATATTCATATGGAGCAAAATAAATCTTGAGTTCTATCTTATAGCCTATGAAAATGAGTTAGAGATGGATAATAGATCCAAATGTGTAAATAAAATCTATAAAATGTTTTCAAAGAAAAAATAATGAAGTACCATTGTAGTAATAGAGTAGGCTAAGATTTTTTAGACAGGACACAAAGACATTAACCATTAAAAATTGATAAATTAGACTTTAAGAAAAAACTTCTGCTTACCAAAAGACACTAGTAGAAATATGAAAAGGTAGGGCATGATTGGGAGAATATATTCACAAAATATATCTGACAAAGTAATTATGTCCAGAATAAATAGCTCCTATAAATTAATAAAAGATAGACATATTACTGCTCAAGATGAAATATCAAGAATCAGATTTACCCTCCTGAGAAAAGTGAAAAAAAAAAACCACACATAAGAATAAGATATTCAAGGCATCAATTAATAAAGGAAAATGATTCCTAAAAAGGGACAGATACAAGATGAGATCTATAATTACTTCCTATTTTTTCCTTGAGAAAGTTTATATGCTGAAGTACAAGGAGGAAAAGGCAAGACAGAGCCTGGCAAACTTCTTGTGTTGAAGAGATGTATCTGTCTTGAGAGATAAAGGTTGCTAGAGTTTGAAGGATGTAGAACTGTAAAGGAAAGAGCTGCATAATGATAGACCTCTGGAAACCTACAGAGATTCCTTCTTGAGTAATCAGCTGATTACTGATGAGCTCATATGTGTGAAGCCTGGGAAAGAACCATTCAAAAGGATAAGAGATGAATGTGTTGCACTCACGCTGGGCTAGACTTGGTGCTTGTCCAGTCAGACTAGAAAATCTAATGATTCACAGAGTACTGGATAAAATATGCAGAATGGTTTTGCCTTAGTATTGGGCAATAACTAGTTTTAGATTTAGGACTGCTTTGGTCTCACCTAATAAACCTTAACAGCAAGACTCCAAGGGATAAAACTGTTTCCAAGTAACTTACCTGCATTCCAGAGCAATGCAAAAGTATAATTATTGGAAACAAATCTATCTAGCATCCAATGAAGTAAAATTCACAATGTCTTTCATCATATAATAATAAAAAATACCAGGCATGCAAAACAGACAAAAATATGATCTATAAGATGGAGAAACACCAACCAATTGAAGCCAGGCCAGAAATCATACAGATGTTACATTTGTCAGGCAAGAACATTAAAACGGTTATTCTAACATAATTCTAGATCTTCAGAACATTCAGTGGAAATATGAAAAAAATCTAAAAGACTCAAATCAAATTTCTTCACATTAAAAACTGTGTGTTGTATAGAATATATACTGAATGGAATTAACACAATATAGACATTGAGGAATAAAGTATCAGTAAACTTTAAGGCAAAGAATGAAAACTATTTGGTATAGAACATAAATAAAAGTTAAAATTTTTAATAAAAAATAGTTGCAGAATGACTTTGAGCAATGTAATCTGCAAATAAGTAGAGCTGCCACAGGAGAGGAGAAAGGGGTTGACAGGAAAATAGTTGAAAAAATAATTGCTAAAAATATTCCTAATTTGATGAAAAATATAGACCTAGAGATCCAGGAATCTCAATGATAAACAAGTATAACAAACATAAGCAAAACTGTAACATAAAATATAAGAATTAAATTGTTTAAAACTGGGAGTAAAGAAAAACATCTTAAAAGCAACTAGAAGGAAGACCTATTACATATAGAACAAAGATATGGAAAGCATCAGATTTTTCAAAACCAATGCAAATGTGTAGACAATGTAGCAACATCTTTAAAGTGCTGAAAAATAATCAGGAAACCAATAATCTGTCAAGTTAGAATACTAAGCCCAGTGAAAATCTTCCGAAAATGCAGGCAAAATAAATATTCATTTAAACATGCAGCAGCTAAAAGAATTTATCATCTATAAGACTGAACTACAAGGAATATTCAAGAAAGTCCTTCAGGTAGAAGAAAAATGATACTTAATAGCAATATCAATCTACACAAGGAAATGAAGAACACTGGAAATCTTAACTCCTTGGGAGAATATATAACACTTTTTTCTTATTATTTAAGTCCCTTTGTAAAGGAGTTGGCTGTTTAAACAAAAATAATAATGATACAGTGTAGGATATATAACATTTCAAGTTAAAATGTATGACAAAAATAGCACAAAAATAGAGAAGCGAAAATGGTATTATACTATTGTCAATTTTTTATACTATAGATGAAGTTGTATATCACTAGAATTAGGTTGTGGTAAAGACGGATGCTTTAAACCTCAAAGCAACCACACACAGAAAAGAGGCCCTGCTAATAAGAAAATGAAGATGATGCATATAAACCTAAACATCTTAGAATTCATCTTAGAATACATTTAGTAGTCTAAATGCTGCAGTTGAAAATGAAAGATTGTTAAATTGGATAGATGAGCAAAACCTAACCATAGTCCCCTTGAAGGAGAAAAAATTAGTTTAAAAATGAAGACAAAAATATATTAAAAGTAAAGTGGTAGACAAAGATATACTCTGCTAACATCAATCAGAAAAATGCTGAGGTGGCTGTATTAACATTAGATACACAAAACAATATTTTGCAACACAGAACATTACCAGAAACAAGATGATTATTTCATAATGATAAATAAGTTCTTCTAGATAATATGATAGTTCTAAACATTTTATGCACCTAATAATGATAGATAAGTAACCCAGTTAAAATGAACAAAAGACTTGAGTGGGCAAAAATATATATCAATATTTATAAAGGAGTTCAACATTATCAATTTGTAGGAAAATGCAAAATAAAAACATGATGAAATGCCACTACATATGCATTGAAATGCCTAGAATTAAAATGACAAATTTCATTCCTAGTTATTTATGTAAGAGAAAGGAAGACAGATGTCCACAAAAATATTTGTACAAGAATTTTCATAGCAGATATATTCATAATAGCCAAACACTAGAAATAAACTATTTGTTAGTCAAGAGGTAAAAGAATAAATAAACTCTGCTATAGCCATACAGTGGAATCCTTCTCAACAATAAAAAGCAATAATTTACTGGTGTATTCAACAACATGAATGAGTCTCAGAAGCATAGTGAACAGTTACAAAAATGTACAAACTGTATAATTTCATTTATATTAAGTTCAGTGAAAAAATTGTTCTGTAATGATAAAATGAGAACACTGGTTGTCCATATTAAAATTGGGTACTTACTAGAAATGAATATGTGGAAACTTTCAGGAGTGATGAAAATGTTAAATTAAATCTCTTGCTTTGGTTGGTAGTTACATGAGTGTATGTATTTATCAAAACCCATCCAATCATACACTTTAGATTTATAAAGTTTATATAAAATATGCCCCACTTAAAAATAATGCTATGTATATTAAATTCTTGCACACGGTTGTGTAATTGATCACCATCAGGCTTGTCATTGCAGAAAACTGTGACAAAAAATAATTAAAATTATTATTTTTTGAGTCATTATAGGTGAGGTACTATGTTAGACAATTTGAATAGATTATCTATGTTAATTCTCAAAATAACCATGATGGGATGCCTGTGTGTGGAATGCCACAGATCCTTACCCCCATGAAATAATTATTTAACTGCCCCAAATAATTTTTGTTTAAAGAAATCCAGGCATTTAAAGTATGTGGATATTTTCTTAAGGGCATACAGCAAATGGAAAAACATCTATTCAAAAAAAGTCACTGCTTTTGGCAAGAGCAGTGAAACTGACATTTCATTCATGACACGCTAATATACCTTCCCCCAGCTCAGTGTATCTGGAGCTCTCCTCTGGAAATTTGCACTCAGTCTCTCTCTCCACCTAGTTACCAGTCTAAGGCTATGGTTTCACTTCAAGAGTGAGTGGCACTGCTGTCTTTAATGCCTGTAGCTCCATGTTGCATAAGCTCTATTCTGGGTAAGCATGATCCAGAGGCTGAGTTTACCTTTCCTTCATCAGCTTCTACTCATGAGATAAAAGATCTGATCCAGGTATAGCAGTCTGAAAATACTGGACCCTGAAGGTCGCTTCCCTAGTTTATGTATAAGGGAAGAAGTTCCACTATGGGAGAGGCAAATTGAGAATACCAGGGGTTAGTGTTCCTGCCCAGAGCCTTGCTCATAAAGTAGGGATATCATTATAAGTAAAGTGAGTCACTGTTCCTACCCCCAGCTCTGGTACAGTAGTAAATAATACAAGGTTTTGATCCAGATTAAAAGGCAGTTCTTAAGGACAGAATCTCCAAAGACCTTCCTAACTGGACTGACTTCACCTGTAAAAGAGCCTGAGAAAGTGTATGCCTGAAGGCACAGTGGAGATCCTGACATGATCAATCAAGAGGCTGGTACTTTCATGATCCTCAAAGTGCAAATGAAAATGTTACCAGCTAGAATTTTAACAGAGAGAACCAGAAAAAGAGACAGTTAAGAAGAATCCTATTAGAGTTAAACCATCCCCCAAAACTGGCAGCCGCATGCCCTGCAATGGATAGAATTCATGAGCAATTTATGTCCCAAGACATTGCCATAAACAACAAAGCAGTTAAATAACAATTATTAAAGTCTAACATTTGAGTGTGAAGCCAATACAAGCAGATCAGCCAGGTGATCAAGGAGACTGCATATACCCCAGGCTGCACCCTTTTAAAAGTAATATCAGAACTGTACACTGTGGGAGAAGACTTCACTAAACTAGCCCCTTCAAGTCACTAAAATAAAATTAAGTAAACAAGCAAATAACAAAAATCAAGCTCTGGTTAGGGAGTCAGTTTCCATATGTATTGTAGCATATTATTTAAAATATATCTATTTTTCAGCAAAAAAATTATGACACATTCAGAGAAGGAGGAATGTATGATATATGCACATGATAAAAAAAAAAAAATTGAGCAAAAGAAACTGCCTTTGAAGGGGACCGGATGTCAGACTTAACAGACAAAGTTCAGCAAACTGACACAAGAACAGAAAACCAAACACCACATGTTCTCACTCGTAAGTGGGTGTTGAACAATGAGAACACATGAACACAGGGAAGGGAACATCACACACCACACACCGGGGCCTGGGGGTTGATGGGCTAGGATAGGAATAGCAGGGGGTTGGGGGATGTGGAGGGATAGCATTAGGAGAAATATCTAATGTAGATGGTGGAGCAATGGATGCAGCAAACCACCACCATGGCCCTTGTATACCTATGTAACAAACCTGCACGATCTGTATATGTATCCCAGAGCTTAAAGTATAATAAATATATTTTTTAGAAAAGTTTACTTATCTAAGAAAAGTATTTAAGATGTATTAGTAGCTGCTCTTTACAAATTCCTTCAAAAAATAGAAAAGGAAGCAGTTCAAAAATTAGAAAAGGAAGGACTGCTTTCCCTTCCTGAGGTTAGTTATTACTGAGGTAACAAACATAGAAAAAATAAATCTCAACTATAAAACAATATCTTTTATGAATACATACAAAAAATCCTCAATAAAATACCAGAAAACTGAATCCAGCATCATATAAAAATGATTGAATACCATGGCAAAGTAGAATTACCCCAGGAATGCAAGGATAGCTTAATATCTAAACTAAATTATATAATGCAAAGTATCAATAAAATAAAGAACAAACAATGCATGACCATCAAAAACAGAAGAAATGGACATGATACGAAACACTTTATAATAAAAACACTCAAGAAACTAGGAAAAGAAAGCAACTTCCTCAACTTAATAAAGGACATCTGTGAAAACTCCACAGCTAGCATAACACATAATAGTGAAAGGCTGAATAAAATTTTGTGTATGCTTTTCCTCTAAGATAAGAAAAAAGCAAAAATGTCCTTTCTCATTACTTCTAATTCAACATTTTACTGAAGGTTTTAGTCAGGGGAATTAGGCCAGAATAAAATGAAATTAACAGTATCCAATTTAAAAGTGAAGAAGTAAAGCTATCTCTATTTGCAGATGGTATAATCTTGTATATAGAAAATCATGAAAAATCAAATAAAATCTGTTAAAGCCAAAAAACAAATTTTCTCTGGTTTCAGTACATAAGAACACCATACAAAGATTGATTATAGTTCTATACATTGACAATGAACATTCTAAATATGAAATTAAGAAACAAGAAACTATTTTATAATAACATCAGAACAAAATACTTGGGGACAAAGTAGTGCAAGATTTGTATATTATAAACTAAAAATCATTGTTAAAAGTAATTTAAGAATTAAATAAAAGAACAGATATCACTAAAGGGGGTGGCAAGGAATAAAAGACTACATATTGGAGACAGTGTACACTACTTGGGTGAAGGGTGCACCAAAATCTCAGAAATCACCTATAAAGATCTTATTCATGCAACCAAACACCATCTGTTTTCCAAACACCTATTGAATAAACAAAAAATTAAAAACAAAGTTAAAATGAGTGACTAAAATATTTTTAAAAATTACAGAGAAAGGAAGAAAAAGAAGAATTCCTACAAAAATAATTACAAAAATTAGAAGTGTCAAAGCAATCCTACAGAAAAAGAACAAAGCTGGAGTCATTACATTACCCAACTTCAAACTACAACATAAGGCTATAGTAACCAAAACAGCATGGTCCTAGTGCAAAAACATACATAGACCAATGGAACAAAATAGATAACCCAGAAATAAAGCCACATGCCTAAAGGCAACGATTTTTGACAAAGTTGACAAAAGTAAGTGATGAGGAAAGAACTCTCCCTTGAATAAATGATGCTGGGATGCCTGACTAGTTATATGCAGAAGAGTGAAACTGGGCCCCTTTCTCTCACCATGTACAAAAATTATATCAAGATGGGGTAAAAATCTAAATATAAGACTTCAAACTATAAGAATGGTAGAGGAAAACCTGGGAAACACCTTTCTGGACATCAGCCTTGGGAAAGAATTTTGTGACTAAGTTCTCAAAACCAATTGCAATACTGCCAAAAATTGACAAGTGGGATATAATTACTAAACAGATTCTTCAAGGAAAAATAATCAATAGAGCAAACAAACAACCTATCAAATGGGAGAAAATATTCACAAACTGTGCATGGAAGAAAGGTCTAATATCCAAAATCTATAAGAAACTTAATTCAATGAGCTCAAAACAAGTAACTCCATTAAAAAGTGAACAAAAGACATGAACAGACACTGCTCAAAAGAAGACATATAAGTGGCCATAAAACATATTTTTAAAATGGTCAACATCACTAATCATCAGGAAATGCAAATCAAAACCATATCATGCCCCAGAATGGAGATTATAAAAGGTCAAAAGCAGCAGATGCTGGTGAGGCTGCGGAGAAAGGGGAGTTTATACAGTTTTGGTGGAAATGTAAATTAGTTCAGCCACTGTGGAAAGAAGTTTGGAGATATCTCAAAGAACTTAAAACAGAAGTACTATTTGACCCAGCAATCCCATTACTGGATACATATATAAAAGAAAAGAAATCGTTCTTCTAAAAAGACACACATACACTCATATGTTCATCCCAGTGCTATTCACAATAGCTAAGACATGGAGTCAACCTATGTGCAATAGTGGAATGAATAAAGAAAATGTGGTACATATACACCATGGAAGACTACAGCCACAAGAAAGAAGGAAATCATGTCCTTTGTAACAACATAGATACAGCTGGAGAACTTTATGCTAAGCAAACTAGCAAAGGAACAGAAAACAAAATACTGTGTGTTTGCTCTGACTTATAAGTGGGAACTAAACATTGGGTACTCATGGAGGCACAGATGGCAATAATAAACATTGAGGACTACTAAAGAAGGGGGCAAGGGTTCTGTAGCAAATAGAAATAACAAAAATTCAACCAACCAACCAACCAACCAAAAAAAATAAAATGGATTTACAGTCTAAACATAACAGCTTAAAGTGTTCACTTATTAAAAGAAAGCCTAGAAATAACTTCTTGTGAACTCAGATTATACAGTTTTTTTTGTTACAATACCAAAAAGCAAGCAAAGAAGAAAAAATTATAAATTTAACCATAAAAATATATTTTGTGTTGTAAAATCTACCATCAAAAAAGTGAAAAGAACAATCTATAATAAGAGAAAGTATTTGTAAATCATATTTCTGCCAAAGGACTTGTATCCAGAATATACAAAGAACTAATACTCAATAATAAAAAGGTAGATAATCTAATTTTTTTAATGAGCACGGGACCTGTATAGACATTTCTCAAAGAAAGGTATGTAGATAAACAATAAGCACATGAAAAACTGCTTAATCAGTCATTAGGTAAATTCAAATGAAAATCTAAATAAGATACCACTTCATTTCTACTAGGTAGTTACAATCAGAAGGATGGATAATAAAAATTGTTAAGAATGTAGATAAATTGGAACAATGATATATTGCTGGTGGAATATATTGCTGCTTTGAAAACAGTTTGGCAGCTCCTCAAAATGTTAACCATAGACTCAAAATATGACCCTGCAATTCTACTTCTAGAAATATAACCCAAGCGAAATGAAAACATGTCCACACAAAATCCCTTAGAAGCATTTCTCATCATAGTTAAAAAGCAGAAACAACTCAAATATTCATCATCTGATAAATGGGTAAATATAATGTAATATATTTATGCAATGGAATATTATTTAGCAATGAAAAAGAATAAAATTGTTATACTAAAACACTGGCAAATCTTGAAAATCTTATGTTAAGTGAAAGAAGCTAGTCACAAAAGATCACATGTTGTATGTTTCCTTTTGTATAAAATAGCAAAAATAAACAAGTCTATAAAGATAGTAAATTAGTTGTTTCATAGGATTGGGAGTAGAAGTAAGAGGAATGATTACTAATTGTGTTTTTTTATCAGTGTGATGAAATATTTTAAAGTTAGTTTGTAGTGATGGTGGCACAGCTCTGTAGATATATGAAAAATAATTTAGTCTTACACTTTAAATAAGATAAATGTATGATATATAAATTATATATATCATGTCTCAACAAAGCTCTTAAATTACAACCCTAAAAATTATTATTCATGTTATTTTACAGATGAGGAAAGTAAGTCCACATAAAACACAGTTGATCAAGCTAGGATTCCAACTAGACCCTAGCTGGTTACAAAGCCCATGTTTTGCCACCATATTACCCATCTGTTGAAGTGAGTCATACACCAATTCCATTGTTCACATTTAATGGAAACAAGGAAGAACAGTAGAATCCAGAATAGCAAGTGCTGCCCAAGAATGTAACCATAGTATGTGTCCTTGAATATGGTGAATCTTGAGTACTTTGATAGTAAGCAATGGAATGGAAAAAAGAAGCTCAGAATGGAAATAACAATCCCTTTGCCAAATATGGGGGTTTACAGTCTTCTTCATAAGAGACTGTAAGGGTGATGAGCCTGCATGATATGGTTTGACTGTGCCCCCACCCAAATCTCATGTCAAATTGTAACTCCCATGTGTCAAGGGAGGGACTGAGTGGGAGGTGATTGGATAATGGGGGTGAACTTTGCCCTTGCTGTTTTCATGATAGTGAGTGAGTTCTCATGAGATCTGATGTTTTTAAAGTATGGCACTTCCTTCTTGCTCTCTCTCTTCTGCCACCTTGTGAAGGTGCCTTGCTTCTTCTTCACCTTCTGCCATGATTGTAAGTTTCGTGAGGTGTCCCCAGCCATACGGAGCTGTGAGTCAATTAAACCTCTTTTCTTTATAAATTATCCAGTCTCAGGTAGTTCTTTATAGCCATGTAAAATAAAAACAACAACAAAAAAAACAAATACACTGCATTACATCCCCAACTGAGAAATAAAGAACGGGTAGCTCAAAGAGTTTAACCAGTTTGTCTAGTTACAAAGTTAGCAAGTAGATGGGCATCACAAATCAAAGACTACATTTTAGCTTTGTTTTGTTTTGGCTTCCCCATTTTCTCTTTTTCTCCCTGTAATAAACGTTGTGGACAAGCACTCTCCTTTATTGTGGCAAGGTTTACTCATACTGCATGAATCATTAACTACTTAAATGAAAAAAAATCATTGTTGGCAATTTTGCATTAGCTAGGCTGTTTATTGGAATGACACATGAACTAGTTTTATTTCTTGATAGATGGTTGGCCTTCAAATCTTACAAGTGATCATCTAAATATGTGAATAGGTTTAAGCTCTGTAAGAACAAAAGGAAGCCTTGAAAAGGAAGGAAGCAGACCTGGTTTAATCTCTGCCATTAACTGTGTGTGACCTTCGGAAAGCAAGTCACTCCATTTCTCTAAGCTTTGATTGTTTCATCTTGTGACATGGATCTACTAGTCTTCCTTTGCTAAGGCCACAAGGTTATTGTGAATGTTAAATGAAATCTCAGACATGGAAGGATGTAATTGATTCATTCAGCACCATGACTCTGCTCTGACTCAGGAAACCTGGGAGTTGATGATGATCATCATCTCTCTCATCCCCTGCTGTGCTTTGTTTCTAGTCTGGGGCTCACTCCTCCAACTCCCACCCATGGTCACCACCTGGCAAGTGCTTTCAATCTTATTGCCACATTAGCATACAAATATCCAACTAACAGTGTCAGAAGAAAATGGATTCATGCTATGACATTAGCAACTGACAATCTAAGTTTCACAGTGTTTTTGCATTTAAATAGCTTTGTAATCTGGAGTCTCATTCATTCATGGGCTTCAGGAAGCTCATGAAACATCTGAAATTGCATGAAAAATTGTTTGTATATGTGCCTATGTGCCTTCTCTGGGTAGAATCCCTAGAGTTTCTAACAGATTTTAAAAAGACCCAGTGGCTCTGAAGAGTCAAAAATATATTCTAGGAGAGTAGTTTCATGACCATGTAGTAGCCGCCTAAGTTAGTATCACTGGTCACATCTAGGTCTCTTCCCTCCCTCATCATCAGTGCTCCATGTATCGATGAATCTATCTTCTGATATCTTCTAAACTCTAATTTCCTTCTAAGCTCACTTTCCTCATTTAGACTTTCATTATCTATTGCCAAGGGTATTAAAATGTTTGAAATGGTCTTCCTGACTCTATTCTTGCTACATCTGAGCCTTCAGTAGAATCACAGCGATCTTTAAAAGCACATGTCTAATGTGTTATTATTCTGCTTAAATTGGCTCCCTAGAATCTTCACCGCAAAACTCAACCTCATTGTTTCTTTATCTCATGGACTTCAAGGCTCCTGAATTGCCTAAACCTATCCCAACCTTCTAACCACGTCCCTTTTCTTCCTCTTCTATGGACTCTATGACTCTGTTTAAGTGATCTCACACTGTTATAATTTGAGTCTTCTGTGTCTTCTATCTGGCATATTCTTTTACCTTGTCCATCTAACAAACTCCTTTTTAGCCTTTAAGATTCAACTCTAATATTACCTATATTGCAAAGGCTTCTTCCTGTCCCCATAACTTAGCCCTAGAACAGTGAGTCACTCCTTCCTTTATGCTCCAAATCCTACTTCTTATGTAATTATTTCTATCAAATTGTATTTCCTTAATTCATAGATATATCCTTTTCCTACTGTACTCTGACCTTCATATTATCAGAGGTGACCAAGATAAGTAAGACCCAGTCATTTCTAAATACATGTTTGTTGAATATATACATAGATTATTTAATAATTAATGTTGAAGAAATGGGCATCACTGCAGTCAATAGAGTGGGACCTGGGATCAGTTCGAAGTTTTTAAACAAGCTTGAGAAATCATACCTCACATTGGTGACTGCTTTCATCCATGAAATCGGAGTAGAAGGTCAATAATGATGCACTGGAAATATTTGGATCAAGAGATACAGGATAACATATTGTAAAGAATATTGAATTAGGAATTAAGAACCCTAGATTATAATAACAGCCCTGTTATTAACTTCGTATATGTCACTGGCCAAATTTGCTATCATCTAAGGGCCTCAGTGTTCTTAGCAAGATGTTGTTAAACCAGACTAATGCTTAGATCACTTCTAGCACTAACATTTTATGAGTCTAAAGAAGCAAACCATAACCTTACATTCTGGGCCGGCTTCCTGATCTGGTTTGGCAAAGAATAATGGAGATATGAAAACTACTGCATCTCAATGAGAAATGCATCTTTTTATACAGAGGCCTTCAAGCAGGAGATAGTGGGAAAGTAACATTTTGTAACATTTATCTGGGACTCTGTAAAGATACCTCATTGTGTGAAACTCTGGCATTAGTGTGCAGTTTCCCAGAAGAGCTTTTATGAGACTCTCCTGAGTCAAAGATCCTATGAAAGATCATTCAGAATTATGACTCAAATCTGGTAAGTTAATAGGAGGGTCAAGAAGCCAAAAGGCCATGGTTGGGAATCAAGATCTTAAGTCTGGACCAAGCCACAAAGCTGGCCCCCATCCTTAAGAGCACATAACAGTAAATGGTGTCCTTTTCTCAGAGAGAATGGGCAGAGTGAATCTTTGATCTATGTGTGCTGGAATATTTCTCTCATGACAAAAAAAACATTCTGGTATAAAGAAAGGGATACCAGACCATTTCAACTAGCTGTGTCAGTCCCCTTGACAAAGTTATAATTTCTCTAGCCCTCCATTTCTGCATCTGTGCAATGGTAACAGCCTTCTCTTTTACTTCTTTGAGTTGTTGATAGGAACAGATAAATCTTTGAATGTGAAAGCACTTTGCAGTTTGTGAGGTGAAAGTTCTATTGGCGCGGTGGGCCATGATTAGACAATAAGAAAATCATGTCTACTTCTCAGCTCTTGCTTCATTATATTCCTAAACCTGATAGGCTTCTCTCTTGGAGATGACCAATTTGGAACTTAAACTTGAGTTTCTTGATCTTTGAAGAAGGAAGCACAGAATACAGAAACCCAGAATATTCAAATATGGTACTACATCCTAAAGTTACAGTGACGACTAAAAATCAACACTCAGTAGAAAGGAAGAAAGCAAATGTCCATTAGCAAATACATTGTACTTTCTGCCAGACATTGATTCCAGAAGAATGTAAAAATAAATATTGACTTTTGGTTTGAGTTGTGTATTTCAACCCTTATCAAATCACAGGGAGTGGAAACCTGGGATGGACCCTTTTATTTCATTTGGCTTCCTTCACCAAATCCCCACCTGGTGTGACCACATTTGACCACCTATATTTGGAAGGTCTCCCCTAACAGAGCACAACAGTCTGAATGGTGTAGGCAACAGAGCTTTACTGTCTCGTAGTTTTGGAGACTAGAAGTCTGTGATGGGTGTCGGCAGAGCCATGCTCCCTCTTAAGGTGCTTGGAAAGGATCTCCTGGGGGCCTCTCTCTGGGCTTCTGGTGGTTCCCTTGCTTGTAGCAGGAAACTCCTATCTTCACATTGTGTTCTATTTGCTGGGAGTGCATCTGTGTCCAAACTTCTCTTTCTTATAAGAACACAAGTCATGTTGGATTAGCAGCCCACCTTATTCCATCTCAACTAATTATATCTACAATGACCCTATTATCAAATAAAATCATATTCTGAGATACGAGGGCTTAGAACTTTAACATATACGTGTTTGGAGTACCACAATTTAGCGCATAATACTGTCCTTCTCTATCAAAGAGAAACCTCTTCTATTGTCACCTTCTACTGGCATGGGTGTGGGGTCCATTGTACCCATTTGATATTTCTCCTAGTTCCCCTTGCCCTCCCTGGCCTTAGACTTAGAAAGCTTGTTTGTAATTTCTAGCAGGGGAGCACAGATAATCATATACCTTGACCGAGGTACAGTCCTCCTCTATTGGAAAAGGTACCCTCTTTGACTGAGCTTGCAGCTTCTGGAAGGACACACATGGCGCAGTGAAGGAGAAAGCAGCCACCCTCCTGGCCAGCCAGATCAGCCAAATCAACCCTGGCAATCAGTGGGGTGACAGATGTCAGAGCCAGATCACTCTCAGATCCTAGGGTTAGAGTGTTAATTCACTGGAGCTTATAGTAAATAGGAGAAGGAAATGGATCGTGACTCCTGCAAAGAAAGAGATGAAAACAATGAAGTATTATTTGAGGTGGACAAGAGGATATACTACTGACAGTATTGATTTTCTATCAGAAAATTTCTAGTGAATTAATATAATACACATGTCTCCATTCTCTCTCTGTCTTAATTGACATGGCTCCCTTTTATAATTTTAGTTTGGACATGGGAGAAAGGTGGAGAACATTTTTTGCCACATTCCCACTACTTTATATTACCTGCCGATAAAAGATAAATGAAGAGAATCACCACTGTGTATTCATTGCAGCCTAGTTCAGTGATTTTCAATTGAGGTTGATTTTATTCCCCGAAGGACATTTGGGTAAATATGTCTAGAGCAAATTTTGCTGCCACAAATGAGGGAGGAATGCATGTAGTGGTATAAAAAGGGGATGCTGCTAAATACTCTACAATGTACGGCACAACAAAGGATCATCTAGCCCAAAAGGGTAATAGTGGCAAAACCAAAAAATCCTGGCCTAAGTATGTGATTGTACACTTCACAATGGCTATGAACAAAAATTTAAAATGCTTCTCTACTTAGCTGGTATCTTTTAGCTATTGAATCCTTTTAGTTTTTACCTTCACATCCTTTGTAGAAACCACTGAGAAATAACCTTTAGGACTCAGAGCCACCTGTTGTCTCCCACCATGGGCATGTGTTCTATTGCCGCCATAAATAAAAGATGGACAAAAGACTAGTCAATCTCAAGCTTCCTTTCAGTTCTTGAAGTCAGTTAATTTCTAATTTTAGAAATAGTATCACTTCCAGTAATTATTTAAAAATTTGGCAATATCACCCTTATCTTTCCAAATTAGATTTGTAATGTTTTAAATGGCTGATAATCTTTAGGAAGTAATATCGTCAAAAGTTATTGACTTTGCACATATGTCACTTAGTAGGTTGCCTGTTGCTCATTGACATAAAGATAGGTTCAGACAACAAAGACATGATTGGTATATAAAATCAGTTCCACTAGCAATCTCCCAGAAATGAGATTAGCCTAGGAGAGGAACTGTTTTTCCTTGTTATGTAGGAACTCTCTATTCTGATTGAGGATGGTAACCACTGAGTTCCTTTTATGTGTCAGATACTTTACATGCATTACTTCATTTAGTTACCACCACAGGTCTATATGGGCAGTACTATTATTATTACTAGGAAACTGAGGTCACAGAAGGTAAACAACTTACCTCTTCTGGTCACACAGTTAATAAGTGGTAAAGTCATAATGTTAGTCTAGGTTTGTCTGACTTTAGGGTCTTGAACCCTGGGTAAGAATTCAGTTAATGAATTTAGGGTTTATTAATGAATAGTTTAAGAGAGAAAAGCTTTGGAAGTGATTTTAAAAAGTACAGTTGGCCCTCTGTATCCATGGGTTTTGCATCCATACATTCAGTCAACCAAGGCTCAAAAATATTATTAAAAACAATATAAATAACAATACAACAGTAAAAATATAAAGTATACAACTATTTACATAGCATTTACATTGTATTAGACACTATAATTAATCTAGGGATGATTTAAAATATGCAGGAGAATATGTGCAGGTTATATGCAAATACTATGCCATTTTATATCAGGAACTTGAGCATCTGCAGAATTTGTTATCCACAAGGGGTCCTGGAATACCTCATGGACACCAAAGAATGGCTGTATGACAATAAATAAATGCTTAAACAAATTATAATGCATCCATAGTATCTACTACTATGTAGCTATCAAAACTTATGTTTTAGATTAATAAAAATAAGAATATAAATATCAAAGATTTATAATACCAGGCATATGAAAATGTTCATAATGCATTGATAAGTGAAAAAAGCAGAATGGAGATAAAATATATAGTATGATCTAAATTTTAAAAAATAATTACATGTGTTATACATAGGTTACATATGTGAAAAATACTAGTATAGCATATATATCAAAATATTAAGAGTAATTATGTCTGAATAGTAATATTCTGGGTCATTTTTATTGATGCTTTTCTGTAGTTACCATACTTACATATATTTTTGTAATTGGATAAAATGTTTTTCATGTGTCTATGTCTATGTTCATGACTAAATGCACATCTATATTCATGTCCATATCTGTCTTGTGTAGTTTATCAACTCTATGACTATGGAGGTGAACATTTTTCTTGTCTATCTGGAATCATTTTCCTTTTCTCCTTTTTAATAGTATTTGGATCCATCTGTCTCTTTTCTTAAGTTTTGTCTTTTAAAAATATTTTGTATGAATTTCGATAGCTTTTGAAGTACAAGTGGGTTTGGTTGCATGGACGAACTGTATCGTGAAGTCTGAGATTTTAATGCACCTGTTACCCGAGTAGTGGGTGCACAACATCTTGTACTCAATATGTAGTGTTTTATCCCTCATGCCCCTCCCCATCCTCCCTCTTCTGAGTCTCCATAGTGCATTATATCACTCTGTATGTCTTCATGTACTCATTAGGAGCTTAGTTCCCACTTATAAGTGAGAATATACACTATTTGGTTTTCCATTCCTGAGTTTCTTCATTTAGAATAATGACTTCCAGCTCCATCCAAGTTGCTGCAAAAGACATTATTTCATCCTTTCTTTCTTTATGGCTGAGTAATATGCCAAATTTGGTGTATTCCTTATGTAAATGAAGAGGCTGAAGTTACATAGTATTTACTTGGTGTGCACCTTATACAAATGAAGAGGACGTTTCCTGTCATAGATGAAATAAAATTACAAAGTTATTTACTTAGTCATAGAAAGTTGGGGTTTTTCTGTTTGATTTAGTTCTAGGAAGTCCTTGGGTTCCCTGCCCCAGACCCTATTCTCCTGCCTCAGTTCCACAGCTTTGCAACTGTGGATTGTGATGCAATAAACATACATGTCCAGATGTATTTTTGATATAATGACTTCTTTCCCTTCCGGTAGATACCCAGTAGTGGGATTGCTAGATCAAATGGTAGATGTACTTTTAGTTCTCTAAAAATGCTCCATACCATTGTACTAAAGGTAGAGTAGGGGTTGTACTAATTTACATTCCCACCAGCAGTGTATAAGCATTCCCTTTTTGCCAAACCATGCCAACGTGAATTGCTTTTTGACTTTTTATTATTGATCCATATAGCTCTTAATTAAGAGATTCATGTATTTCTTAAGTAGCCCATTTATCATTGTGGAAGTTAAACCCATCCAAGCTCCATGGGGAAGTTCTAATGGTCAAAGCCAATCAGGGTAATCGCTTCACTTTTGTATAGTGATTGGTTCAGGTAGTGTAGACCAAAGGCAGCTAGCTCTTGGAATTATCATGCACAGGATTTGGGTCCCAATTAGGTATACGTGATTCAATTTAAGCCAGAGGAAAGGTGAGGATTTATCAAGGGCACTGAGGTAAGAATCTTGCTTATTATTCTCTGACAAGTAAGAAAAGAGAAGACATGGTATTTGAATATGAAAACCTTGGAATTGCTATAGGCAATTCATCATGGGGTTTATCTGCCTTTGGATGAAACTAAACCCACAGGAAAGGTGAGAGTGGAGTAATAGACACACACACACGCACACATGCACATACATGCATGCCCTTGGTGATATTGTTAAATCTCTCAATCAAACCAACCCTGAATCGGTTGCAAGTGTGGAGAAATGAGAAACCTTTCACATTGTTGGTGGCAATGTAAATTGGTGGAGCCATTACAAAAAACAATATAAAGACTCCTTTAAAAACTGAAAATTAAATTACCATACAATTGAACAATCCTACCTATGGGTTTATATCCAAAGGAAATGAAATCAGTATGACAAAGAGAAGTCTGCACCCTCATATATTTTGTAGCATTATTCACAATAGCCAAGATATAAAAATAGCCTGCATATCCATTGATCATCTATGAATGGATAAAGAAAATGTGATGTGTGTGTGTGTTTGTATGTATGTGTACAATGAAATATTATTCTGCCATGAAAAGAAGGAAACTTTTCGTTTGTGACAACATGGATGGAACTGGAGGAAATCATGCTAACTGATATAAGATATATGCAGAAAGACATACACTGTATGATCTCATTTATAAATGTGGAATCTAACAAAGTGAAATTCATAGAAGCAGAGAGTGGAAGGGTGGTGATCAGGGGTGAGAATGAGGAAAATGGGTGCTGCCCAACATTGCAAACTTTGTTAAGTCCTGAGCATTTAATGTACCTCATGGCGACTATAGTTAATAGTACTGTATTATTTACTTGAAATTTGATAAGAGGGCGTTTTAAGTTTCTTCATCAACACATATATGAAATAGTGACTATGAATGAGGTTAGGTGTGTTGATGAATTGGATTGTGGTAATCAGGACATGATGTACACATGTATCAATCATCACATTGCATACCTGGAATACACAACATTTTTACTTGTCAATTAAATATTTAAAAATAAAAAAGAATCCAAGGATTAAAAAATAGCCCTAAATCATATCTTATTTCTGGACTTTTAATTATATGAAGCAAATAAAATTTCCTGTATGTTTTAAGTCAGTTTGAGGTTGTTTTTTTTTTTTTTTTCTCTTTTAAAACAAAAAGAGTTGTGACAAACATAACAGAAAAGTTAGAAGCCCAGCACACAGGCCAACAAATGTCTCAATTCAATGGTTTTATAAAATGAGCTACCCTTACAATAATGTTAATTTCATCATTTCCAGAATATCACATTGAAATATTCTAAATTCATAAGCTGGATATTCATTAAGATGAAATAATAATCATGGGTCTGACACAAATTCAACTCTTAATTGTTTTATTTTCTTTGCCTTTTCTATAATTTGAAATATTTGGGAAACAAACCAAGTTGAATAAAGACAGGAGAGGTAATAATTCTTAGGCACCTATGGGTACATAAAAGTCACTTTAATCCCATCTCCTTTAATTGCCACAACAATCCTCTATAGTGGTGATTAAAACTACTGTTTTGCAGGTATGAAAACTGTGGCTCAAATAAATTATGTAATTTTCACAAAATTCAAGAATGGACTTGTGTTTCTCTTTGCACCATAGCCATGATCCTTCCTGGTATAACACATCTTTTTTTTTTTTATTAAGAGAGGAAAATATGAACTGTCAGTAGTCTCCAAGAAAATAATTACAGGCATACCTTGGAGATTTTGAGGGTTCAGTTCCAAACTACTGCAATAAAGTGAATATTGTAATAAAGTGAGTCACACACATTTTTTGATTTCCCAGTGCACACAAAAATTATATTTACACTATAATGTACTAAGTGTGCAATAACATTATGTCTGAAAATAATGTAGACGCCTTTGTTTTAAATATTTGATTCCTAAAAATGCTAACAATCATCTGAGCCTTCGGCAAATCATAGTCTTTTTGCTGGTGGAGGGTTTTGCCTCACTGTTTATAGCTGATGACTTATCAGAATGGTGCTTGCTGAAGGTTGAAGTGGCTGTGGTAACTTTTTAATATATCACAACAATGCTGTCTGCTGCATTGAATTACTCTTCTTTTCTCAAAAGACTTTCGTGTAGCATCTGATGCTTTTTGATAACATTTTACCCATAGTAAAACTTCTCTCAAAATTAGTCAATCCTCTCAAACCCTGATGCTGCTTTATCAACTAAATTGAGGTAATATTCTAAATTCTGTTGTCATTTAACATGCTCATAGCATTTTCACCAATAGTAGATTCCCTCTCAAAAAACCACTTTCTTTGCTTATTCACAAGAAGCAACTCTTCATTCATTAAAATTTTATCATGACATTGCAGCAATTCAGTCACATCTTTAGGCTCCAATTCTATTCTAGTTCTCTTACTGTTTTGATCACATCTGCAGTGACTTTCTCCTCTGAATTCTTGATCCCCTTAAATTCATCTATGAAGGTTGGAATCTACTTTTTCAAAACTCCTATTAATGTTGATATTTTGACCTTTTCCCATGAATCATCAATGTACTTGATGGTATCTGGAATGCTGAATCTTTTCCAGAAGATTTTCAATTTACTTTGCCCAGATCCATGAGAGGAATCACTATTTATGGCAGCTGTAGACTTTTGAAGAGAATGTCTTCAATAATAAGAATTGAAAGTCAAAATTATTCCTTGATCCATGGGCTGCAGAATGGATATTGTGTTAGTAGCATGAAAACAACGTTAATCTCATTGCACAGCTCCCTCAGTGTTCTTGGATGACCAGATGCATTGTCATTACAAAGTAATATTTTGGAAAGAATTTATTAAAATTAACAGTAGGTCTGAACAGTGGGCTTAAAATATCCAGTAAACCATGCTGTAAATGGATGTGGAATTATCCAGGCTACATTGGTCCATTTATACAGTGCAGGTGGAATAAATTAGCATAATTCTTAAAAGCTCTAGGATTTTCAGAATGATAAATGAGCATTGGCTTCAACGAAAGTCACCAGTTGTATTATTTGCTAATGGGAGAGTCTGGCTGTCCTTTGAATTTTGAAGCCAGGCACTATTTTTTCTCTCTCCCTGTGAACATTCTAGATGGCATCTTTTAGTAGATGGCAGTTTTGGCTACACTATAAATCTGTTAATATAGCCACTTTTATCAATTAGCTTAGCTGGATCTTTTGGACCACTTGCTGCGCTTTCTTCATTAGCCCTTGTGGCTTCAGTTTGCATTTTTATGATATGGAGACAGCTTCTTTCCTTAAACCTCATCGGCCAACCTCTGCTAGCGTCAAACTTTCCTCCTGCAGCTTCCTCACCTTTCTCATCCTTTGTAGAACTGAAGAGAGTTTGGACCTTGCTCTGGATTAGGCTTTGGCTTAAGGGTATGTTGTGGCTGGTTTGATCTTCCATCCAGACTACTAAAATTTTCTTCATATTAGCAATAGGCTGTTTTGCTTTTTATCAATCATGTGTTCACTGGAGTAGTACTTTTGATTTTCTTTGCAAACTTTTTCAATGCATTCTCAATTTGACTGTTTGGCACAAAAGCCCTGGCTTAGGACTTATCTCAGCTTTCCTCACTAAGGTTAATAATTTCTAGTTTTTTATTTACAGTGACAGAAGTGTGACTCTTCCTTTTACTTGAACGCTTAGAGTTCATTGTAGGGTTATTAATTTGTCTAATTTCAATATTGTTGTGTCTCAGGGAATAGGGAGGCCCCAGGAGAGGGAGAGAGATGTGGAGCAGTCAGAACACAAACGGCATTTATCAATAAATTCACTCTCTTATATGGAAGTGATTTGTTGTGCTCCAAACAATTGTGAGAGTAACGTCAAAGATAACTGATCATAGATCACCATATGATGTGGTTTGGATCTGTGTTCCTCCTAAATCTCATGTCCAATTGTGATTCCCAGTTTGGAGGTGGGGTCTGGAGGGAAGTGATTCAATCATTGGGCAGTTTCTCATGGTTTAACACCATAACCTTGGTGTTGTCACAGCAACAGAAAGTGAGGGAGTGATCGAGAGATCTGGTTGTTTAAAAGTGTGTGGCACTCCCACTTCCTCCTGCTCTGGCCATGTAAGACACGCCTGCTTCCCTTTTGTCTTCTGCCATGATTCTGTTTCCTGAGCTCTCCCCAGAAGGCCAGCAGATGCCAGCATCATGCTTTCTCTAAACCCTGCAAAATTGTGAGCCAATTATACCTTTTTTTTTTTTTATAAATTACTCAGTCTTAGGTATTTCTTTATAGCAATGTGAGAATGAACTAATACACCATAACGGATATAATAATAATAATAATACAAGTTTGAAGTATTGTGAGAATTACCACAATGTGACACAGAGGCCCAGTGCAAACACATGCTGTTGGAAAATGCACCTATAGACTTACTTGGCACAGGGTTGCCACAATCTTTCAATTTGTAAAACATGTGATATCTGTGAAGCACAATAAAGAAAGGTACGATAAAACAGGGTGTGCCCATATATTCTTCAAGTGTTGGATTGTTATCTAAAAATTGCCTAGAAGAAGGATACTGGGAATAGCTAATAGATTTTCCTGCATAACTGGACTAAAATTATTTTTAATCTTTATAACATTTGCTCCTGTTTAAAGTGTTGCTTTTAGTATAGTTAAAAGTAGTTTAGTCTTTTACATAGAATATAGTTAAAATTAATTCATTATATATTCATTCATATATTATAATTCCAGCTCTGATACTTATTAGTTGGTTATTTGTTAAATTGGAAAAAGTAAAAATAATCATAATAACCTTATTGTGAAAGTTTGTTTTTAAAAGATAATTTGAAAATACTGAACACAGAGCTCAACATATGGAAAGTGCTCAATGAATATTTTAAAGAGCTATAAACATAGTGGAGAATAAAAAATATAATGAGGTTTCATTGTGTGAAAATTTTTAAGCCTCAATCGCATCATATGTATTAATCTTACTACTTTAGCTGGCCATAATCATTATTGCATGAAGTAATTTGAGATTCTGCGGGATACAAGTTTCCATGGAAACTTCCAATGTCCTAGTAACTTCTTAATGTTGCAACTAAAAATATGAAACCAGTTGGAATGGATGGAAAGTTTCACTGAAATCACATCTTTTTTTTAATTTATGAATTTCTTTACCTTAAACTGCCAACTTATGCCTGGAATGCTGTGTCTGCTACCCTTTAGCTATTCAAAGCATGTGATTCTTAAGACCTTTTCTGTGTCCTCTCTATTTAAATTTATTTCTTTGATCTATTATTTATTTTTTCTAAAATGTCCATTTCCTCATGCCTGCCATGGATGACTATTTAACTGTTTATGCATTTATCCAATCGCTTCGTTATTAAGGGATATGTATTGATTGCTTAATTGTGCAGGGTTCTCTGAGGGAGAAAGGCTGAACTATGAATGATACGCACTTGTATGAATATTATTTTTGTCTGCTCAGTTTGGGACATCTGTAGCCATTTTGTAGCCGTAACAGATGTTAGCCTAAAGAAGAAGCCAAAACAGAGAGGAAGGCCGAGCCAAAAGCATCAGGGAGAAATGTAAGGAAAGTCATTATGTTCAGCCAGCTCTGAAATCTACCTTGCCTCTCAATGTCTATTACCAGGAGCTTCACAAACCATTTTTGTATTATTATTATTATTAGTTTTTAATTATACTTTAAGTTCTGGGGTACATGTGCAGATTGTGCAGGATTGTTACATAGGTATACACATGCCATGGTGGTTTGCTGTATCCATCCTCCTGCCATCTATATTAGGTATTTCTCCTAATGCTATCCCTCTCTCTCCTATCCCCCTACCCCCTGCTACTGCTCCCCTAGGGCCCCCACCCCCTAACAGGCCCCTGTGTGTAGTGTTCCCCTCCCTGTGTCCATGTGTTCTCATTGTTCAACACCCACTTATGAGTGAGAACTGCAGTGTTTGGTTTTCTGGTCTTGTGTCAGTTTGCTGAGAATGGTGGTTTTCCACTTTATCCATGTCCCTGCAAAGGACATGAACTCATCCTTTTTTATGGCTGCATAGTATTCCATGGTGTATATGTGCCACATTTTCTTTGTCCAGTCTTATCATTTGGTTATTTGGGCTATTTGTAGCCTGAGGTATTTTAATTCATATACCTACTTTTATCTGTCATGTGAGAGTCTAAGTTCCTGAAGAATAAGGGATAATTTATGGGTTTTCAGGGGTATGCAATGGTTTCATTGATCAGCACAGTCTTGAACTTGGGATGGATATCCAGAATTTGAACCCAGATATTTCTGATTTCATATTGCAGGAATCCCCTTTGCATTAAAAATTAAAAATAATGATTCTTGGTGTTTTTAGGGTCATGTATCTTTCAACAACCGAAAAAGGTATTGATTCTCTGTGTGTGTGTGTGTGTGTCTATATATATACTTTTACATAGAGCAAACCAAATATTTATGTGAAATTTCAGGATTTTGTAATTCTCTCTGAATCTATTAATTCACTCAAAGCTCTCTGCTAAGAATTCCTTTCTAAGTGATGACTTGTGTCTAGAAATTTACATTGGCCCATTCTCCATGATCCTCTTTAAAGTCTGCATAATATGAAATATGACGTTTTCATATTTCAAACTGTTGTAAAAATGAGAGTTAGTTGTCAACATTATTTATACACATTCTCTACTATTAATTTGAGAAACAAGCTACTACTTTAGGGCCCATTACTTAATGAAATGATTTCTTTAATAAAGGAGGGAATTCCTCAAAATTTAAAATGACCGCAATTTAAAAGATATTTTATTTTTCATAAAACCTGACATTAATAACAATAATAATGACAACAATGAATGTTTGCATAGTGAGTTTCAGTTTTCAAAGGTTCTTATCTCATTTATTCAATTCTCAACATCCTTGTGAGGTAGAAAGAGTGAACATTTTAAAATTTATGACCATTTAGCATCCATTAATTTGAGAGACTTAGCTAGCTCCTGTTTTGTACATTCTAAGTGGAACTATAAATCAATGTCCACTGCCCTTCTAATAGAGAACTAGAGGTCTCTGAAGTTTGGTATGCTTTCCTCCTTCAGACCCTTTCTTTCACTGCTTCAAAGAAGCCCAGGGGTTTTTGATCTATGCTTAGTCAATCACACTCTTTCTCCCAGAACTTTGCATGTGGAATCAAGTGACTCACATCAGAGGAAAATGGAGTCCTTCATTTCAGGTGTGGCACTCTAATGAGATGATAGAATGGTTCTTGTTGCCTGGATCCTATTTTGATGTTTGTTTTGTTTCTAAGCTTGGGCACACTAGCCTATCAAATTATTTTGTGAGAACTTTGTCAGCCGTCCAATAAATTTCTTTCTTTTCTTTTCTTTCTTTTTTTTTTTTTAAGTTAACTGGAGTCAGACTGGGCTACTGCCAGGAAAGAGAGCTAATAAAGGAGATCATCATCTCCATAATAAATTTGAAAATGTGGGGTTGCAATTAAACAATAAAAAAGTCAGACATCCCAGGTGTGGTGGCTCATGCCTATAATACCAGCACTTTGGGAGACCAAGGCAAGTGTATCACTTTAGGTCAGAGTTCGAGACCAGCTTGGCCAATATAACAAAGCCTCATCTCTACTAAAAACACAAAATATTAGCCAGGCATGATGGCACACAGCTATAATTCTGGCTATTCAGGTGGCTAAGTCATGAGTATTGCCTGAACCTGGGAGGTGGAGGGTGCAGTGAGCTAAGTTCACCACCAATGAACTCCAGCCTGGGTGAGAGAGTGATGCCCTGTCTCAAAAAAGAAAAAAGAAAAAAAAAAATTAAGGCTCTGAGTGTTCTCCTGTTTTTATTGCTCTTTTAGGTAATTAAAAAAAAAACAATCACCTGAGTTGTCTTGGCTGTGAAAGCAAGGGTTGAATGGAGTTCAACTTTCAACCCTGTATAGGTTAATATTAATTTCAGCTGAATTAAGAAAAAACCCAAAGTAACCGCTTTTAAAAAGATCACTTCCCCCGCTCCACCCCTTTATTATGTAAACTGAATCTGGAGGTACAGCAATTGTGAAAAGTTGTCAGGCAGGGCCGAGGCTTTTTCTAGCTAACCTCTCAAATATTCTTAGGATATGATTTTTGTCCTCATGTTTCAAGATAGCCTACAAACACATTATATGTGTTTCCTGACCTCAGGATTGAGGAGGAAATTGGGGAAGATCACTTCCATATTCCTTTAAAAAGACTTACTGGCAATATCACTCAGCATCTGTGTTTCTTCCTTATTGGCAAGAACCAGTAATATCACATTCCTAGCTGCAAGGGAGTCTTACAAATGTAATCATTTTAGCCAGGTAAATACACATATAAACACTTATGTCCAGCTAAGTGGATAGATTGACAGATTTCCTTAAAGGAAGTCCATCTGTGTAAGCAACACAAAGATCATGAAAAAGAACAATATCAGCACCAAAAAATGAGAATTGTTTCCATAAAGTAAAGAGAATAGATACTTGCCAGCTACTGGTAGCCTCTGCAATAAACCCCAAAACCAACTGCCCCACTCAATTTGCTGGATGCTTAATTTAAGCAACTGTTTCTTCTTCTAATGAAACATCATTCGATCAACATTTTCATCATTACATCTCCAATGGCAAGTTCAGTGAGTGGTGCAGAAAAGATGCTTACTAAACATATATTGAACAAATGAATCTCTCCAAATTTCCAAAAGCTGAAATATTAATCGCTTTGTATCTGAATTTATAAAAAGCATTTTATAAAACAGTAGAATATGTACAGAAAACAAAGATCAAAAGTTATTTCAAATTTCAGTTCATACATTTTGTTACGGTTACTGCTGATCAGTTTCTAGGGTTCAGGCATCGACCGATTTATATACATGATCTCATTTAATTTGCAAAGCAAAGTAGTTTGATCCATATTGAAAACTAAGGCTTAGTGGGATTAAGTAGTTTATTCAAAGTTATCCGATTATTAACATTTTCCTAAAGTTTATCTTTCTATTGTAGCAGGAGCGGCCATGGGAAAGGATCTCTCGGACACCGAATAGGAGGAAGGAATTTATTTGCAGCTGGTAGCTTGGTGGCATATGTGCCCAACAGCCAAGCTCCCCTAACAAAGGGAGGTTCAGCCTTTACATAGGCTTATACTTTAGATGTTACACGTGGAAGAATCTTAGGTTCATAGTTTTAGGATTCACATGTGAAAAGGTCTCTGTTTACAGTTTCAGGAATTACATATGAAGGGGTCCAGTTTACAGTTTCAGGACTCACATGTGAAAAGGTCTCTGTTTACAGTTTCAGGAATTACATATGAAGGGGTCCGGTTTACAGTTATAGGACTCACATGTGAAAAGGTCTCTGTTTACAGTTTCAGGAATCACATATGAAAGGGTTCCAGTTTACAGTTTTAGGACTCACATGTGAAAAGGTCTCTGTTTACAGTTTCAGGAATCACATATGAAAGGGTTCCGGTTTACAGTTTCAGGACTCACATGTGAAAAGGTCTCTGTTTACAGTTTCAGGAATTACATATGGAGGGGTCCGGTTTACAGTTTCAGGACTCACGTGTGAAAAGGTCTCTGTTTACAGTTTCAGGAATCACATATGAAAGGGTTCCGGTTTACAGTTTTAGGACTCACATGTGAAAAGGTTTCTGGTTTGATCTTGTTTTAAGTAAAAATAGTGCCTTCTCCATAGTGCCTTCTGGAGAGCTTCCCCAAGGCCTAGCTTGTTGTCTTCAGGAAGGAGATTTGGGAGGAGCCAGCGGGCCTGCTCTCTCTTCTATTGAGATGCACAGAGGATGACAGAGGGGGAGGGAATCCTAAATGCCTGGGCCTCCCTCCTCACTATGTCACTTCTCCGCATACAATTCTCACGCCTCTTTTCTTTACCTACTGTCTGTAAGAATTCTTTCTCATGACACTACCAAGTCTAGGCCCATTTTGTTTCTCTCTGAACCCCTGATATTTGTTATATTCTGGGTCTTTTTGTACATACTTTGTTTCCCATCTTACATCTCCATCCATGTATGCGTAGTAATTTCCATTTGCTAATTTCTACTTGACCTTCAGGCCTTGGCTTAGATGTCAGTTTCTCTAGGAATCCTGACCTGCCGTCCTGCGTCAATTTCTTCTTTTTTATAATCACATCTTGTGTCACGTCTCATCAAAGCACTCCTCAGCTATATTATGATGCCAGCTTTCTTGTTCAATACACCTCGGGCAACAAGCTTGAGAGGAGGGTCCTAGCTCATCCACTGCTTGATCCTTAAGCTCATAGTAGCCACTTTGAATACATGTTGGATGACTGACTGAATGAATGAAATATAGTGATGTAATTCAAAGCTACATCTGGACAATTCCAAAGCTTGTTTTCCCAACCTACTGACATATAGTGTCATTTTAGACCTTCTTGTCAGCAAGAGACAGACTTACCATAACACATAAAATCCAAGATGGGCTCTATCTTCTCCAGAAGAGCATTCACGCACCTGGTTTTCCCACAGAATATGACTATCCCCTAAGCTATGAAACGGTTTCTTTCACTCTGCATCTCCCAGCTTGACACAAAGGACCACAAAAGGTTCCTTTTTATAATGTTTATCATGATGCCTCTTTTTATTACCTTCTAATTGCAAGCAGTGGCTCTTTTTTGAGCCACCAGAACAAACAGGCATTGGTGGGGCCCATCATCCCTAATGGTGTGTGTCACAACAGAGCACTGATTGCTTCCTCACTCCAAATACTGGAGATCTGGACGCTGAAAAATGTCCTGTGGGAGAATGTTCAGTGCTGGCTCCTGGGAACAGATCACTTGTCCACCAAAGTGTTTTTCATCTTTAGTTCTCTAGATTCTGTGAGCTGTGTAGGCTGGGCTTTGATTTGATGTTTAGGGTAGTGAACTCAATAAATAAAGGCTATTTCCCACTCTGATTGTTTCATTTCCAGTGCAGGCCTGACCAGACAGGACAGAGGCCATTTATTGTGGATGCAAAGCTGTGACTGTGGCTGCCTGAACAGTGTGATATACGTTCTCTATCTATGCTTTTATAGGGCAGCTGTTTCTTGGAGGATCAAGCTCAGGTATCGGCAGTGTGAATTATGAGTCTTAATCAACTTGGTCATGCTTTGTGGCCTGGGAAAAGCCAGAATGTTTCCCTTTTATGATCTGAGAGTGCGCTTTTTGCAGGCTGTGGAGCAATTAGTCAATCTTTGAAATGGATACACTGTAAATGCAGCATGTCCTTGGAGAGCCACTGGGACAGCTTACTATGGGAGGGGAGGCCATAAGGTGATCCCCACAACAAATCCCCTAGCTTTGGCTAAAAGATCTGCAAGACAGTGGAAAATCTGACTTTAAGAGAAAGAAAAGGAAACTTCCAGACAATCATAAGCATCAACAGATTCATAGATGCCCCTCCGCACATGAAATCACTAACTCGTGAGAGAGGTTTCATAGCATGAAGACTAAAGGTTAAAAAGGAATATGCTATTTACTTTATAACTTTAAAGTTACTTATGTAACTTTATACATAGTTGAAAGTTTCAACTATTTCTCTAATTGTCACATCTATTTGTCAGGCTCAACATTATGTTTGGTAAGAAAATGATGATCTCTGAAAGGGCAGAGGAAGACTGGAAATTAAATATCCCTCAGGTTTAGATGAGAACTGTAGCTAAGGAAAGTGGGAGCTTTTGTCCTTGGCATGATTATTTCTCCCTTGTACATATATTTTAAAACATGTGTTAGGGTGGCATTCACTTAACAAAGTTAACCATTTTAAAGTGAACAATTCAGTGACACTTAGTACATTCATAATGTTGTATAAACACCATATCTATCTAGCTTCAAAATATTTTTGTTACTCCAAAAAAAAACCCCCAAATGGTTAAGCAGTTCCTCCCTTTTTCCCTTTCCCTAACCACCAGCAATCATCAATCTGCTTTCTTTTTGTATGAATTTACCTATTCTAGATATTTCATATAAATGAAATAATATACTGTGTGACTGTGTCCAGCTTCTTTCTTGCATATGTGTGCATATATATATATATATATAGTAAAGAAACCAGAATTAGGTAACATCATATTAGGTGAAAAGATAACTTGGTTCTAGAACTGTTGTTCTAGGAAACCCAGATGGGCACTTATTTGAGATGGGTACTGAAAATATGGAAACAATCCTTATAAATATATTACAAAGCTATAGTCATCAAAACAGCATGGTATTGGCATTAAAAACAGACACATAGACCAATAGAGAGCCCAGAAGTAAATTCACGTATTTTTGGTCAATTGAATTTTAACACAGGCACCTAAAACACACAATGGGGAAAGGAAAATTTCCTCAATAAATTGCAGTGGGAAAATTGGATATCTGCAGAAGAATGAGATTTTATCTTTTATCTTGACACCATATACAAGAATAAACTTAAAATGAATTAAATGCTTAAATGTAAGACTTAAAATTGTAAAACTACTAGAAAGGGGGAGAAAAAGGGAGAATCTCTATGACATTGGTCTCAGCAATAATTTCTTATGACCCCAAAAGCACAGGCAGCCAAAGCTCTTCTACTTATTTTTTTCACAGCGCCTTGCATTACTCTGGGTTAAGTATATATGTGTGTGGTAGGACTTGCCAATAGTCTTGCACATGTCAATTAATGGTTGTTTCTGCATTCAGTACTCATAGTTTCTTCTGCATGTTTTTATCTTTGCCAAATAGTATAAGTGTACAATTTACAATTTTAGAGCTGACTACACTCTCCTGAGCAGCCTCATACATAATAAATCTAATTAGTAATAGAGAGAAAATGCAGTACTTAATAAACCGCTTTGTAGAACAATCATTTAATTTAGATAATTAGTTATTTGCTAAATTACTCAAGTAACAGCCTGCTTCTTAGTGGAAAAAAAACAAAAACCATTTAAAAATTAAGTGTTACTGCTCTCAATAAGTAGAACCATTATCTATCCAGTTTCTAAATCCAAACTTAAATATCCCTAAGTCTTCCCTTTCCTTCAGTGCCAGCATCCAATCAACTATGAATTCTCCTGTTCAAGTTCTTGAAGATTCTTTATTACACTAATGTGTCTCTAATACACTGTCATTCTTTTTATTTCAATGCTCCATTTCCTTTCAGGGACACAAAACAGCCCCCTAGTTTGTCCACTAACTTTATTCTTGATCCCCTCTAATCTGCTTTTCCCCAGTCTTTTGGGGAACTCTTTACACACACACACACACACACACACACACACACACACACACACACACCCCACGCTCGTACACTACCCTATTAAAAAACTTCAGAGTTTTGCTGCCTTTGAAATAAATCTGAACTTACACAAACTGACTAGCATACAATTCAAGCAGTACCCTCTCCACTCTCAATCATTCATGTTTTCCCCGCATGTTCCATCTCTTCAGAACTTCTTTAAGGTCCTGACAGTACCCTGCCTTTTTCTCCTTCTTAGGCCTTTGTTTTTATTGATTTTTTTGGCTGAAATGCACTCTTCCCTCATCCTTTTTCACCTAGATTCTCCTTTGTGTATTTCAGGACTTAGCTTAGATACTACTTCATCTAGGAAGTCTTCCTTCAGCTCTCCAGGGCCTGCAATCTGAACCCTTCCTCCATTCACAAAGTACCCTGGAATCAGACTTTTAATTGCCAGTTTAGGTACTTTTCTCTTCCCTGAAGTGTGCAGTGCTGGAAGACAGGGATTATGGCTCATTTGTTATTGATTCCCCAGTGCTTAATGCACGTTAAGGCCTGGCAGTGATATTTATTGATGGATCATGGGATATTGGGAAAGCTTAACTGGCCTCAGGAGGCCAGAGACCAAAGGTTTACTGTATAAGGCCACATCATTTTATACGCTTCTTGATCGGTTAGATGAAATAATGCCGATCTAGGTTTAAAAGACTAAATGTCAGAATGCTTTTGCTCAGCTGTTCTGGAAGAAGAAGAGACTGGGTAGTAATAGTTTTAGTCATTGTCTCCATTGAGACTAGTAAGACTATCGCCTCCCTGAACTCTGGCCCTGCACACACATGTAATTATCTTTCCTTGTGAAATTTTGTAAGACTTAAGAGTTACTCATATTCTGGGCTGGCTTCCTGACCTCAGTTTACGAAATGAAAGCAGAGAACTGAACACAATAGCCCTAAAAAGAAACTTTCCCAATGAAATGAGTCTTGTGCCCTGATGGGCTAGTAGTTAAATAAGTCTGTGTGTCTGTGTGGTCACTGAATCAACCACTGGTCATTGAGTTTGGGTTTGGAAGACCATCTTATGGGACTAAGATTGATTGGTCTCACTGGCAATCCCAACAGTCAAAAACATTTGTTACATTTGTTTCACAACCTTTGTTTAATAACTTTTGGAGAATTGGTCACTCCTACATTTGTGCTAACATAGCACTTTATGCAAACAATTACTATGGTGTTATTGCCATGTATGAAGTTATTTATGAGTAGATTTGTCTCTCTTTGAGGATGGAGATTGCTTCTCAAATTCCTCTTTATACCTTTTGTGTGTGGCACAGAACCCCATACATTACAAGTAATTGCAGTAACTTTAATAGAATTGGATAGGCAGCTTTCTTATGAGAGTGAAATTGTGTCTGATTCTTCTCCTCTCTCTAGTACTAGTATAGTTTCATGAAAGGCTCCCAATTGTTGTTGAAATTATTATAGAAAATGAAAAATTCTCTGCTCCATAAGCATAACAGTGTTACTGATCACACACTATCCCCCAAGCTATAGGAGTTTAATAATGCTTCTGTATCAGAGATGATCCTGAGAACAGGCATGATTCTACTTGTTAATGTTCTGTATTCTCAAAACCTCATTAGGGAATACATATTATGAGTAACTCAATTAAAAACACAAAATTTACTGTGTGATTATATGTGTCTCATATATCAAATTCTTGTTGAGGCTGATAAACATGGTTTGAAATGAAATCAAGGACCATCTACCCTAGCAGATGCAATGACCAGAATTCAATGTGCCTGATCCACTTGACTGCAGCCAGGCTTGGAATCTATTAGTGTTGGCTTCCTTAGCAGAGAACATTTCTTTGTCTCAGTTGTGCCTCATTGCAGAGGAAGGGCCATCTTTTTGGGTCATAGTGATCCCATTTTTTCTTGGAAAAGTAAAGTTGCCTCTCATCTCAGGGCTCCAGTCTTAGGGAACACAGAGTTCTGTTCTCCCCATGGGAATCAAAGAATGTCAATCAGAGAATGTCACATTCAGTCAGTTCAGAGGAAGGAGAATATATTCCCACATTCTTTACTCTGACTCTGTTTCCCAGAGGATGCAGTCAGTTATTTTAGTGAGTCATAAAGAATCCCTGGAGGTATCATACTTTTCTGAGTTAGTGCTTCCCTCTACCAGCTTTTTTTTTTTTTGGCTAAAGAAAATTAAGGTGGTAGGCAGAGAAGTGGTAAGATGATTTTAAAACAAGAGAGAGTTCAGGAACAAAAGTGTCAGTTGCAAAAGACTATGTCATGTAATCACCACCATGCAAAGATGTGGCCTTGGCAAGTCATCTAACTGCTATGAGCCTTAGTTTCTTCATCAATAAATTTAGACAAATAAGGCCTGCCTGTTTTTTCCTCTAAAGGTTCAGAATGAGAAATAGAAATGTTGTTTACTAAAATGTGCATTTATTATTTTTATGTGTGTTTGTACTTATTTTAAATAATAAAGTCTTATAAATCACAAAAATTAGTTCAATTACGCTGAGGTGTGCTGATCTGAATGGGACCATTAGATCCCCCTAGACAGGGAGAACCTTCTAGAACTAGTTAGTTCAGCTGAGCTTCTTGATCCTGATTGTGATGGGTAGTTTTACCAAACAGGTGCCTGAGGAGGAGTTAGTGTTGCTTTTCTTTACCACTTTTTTGACTCCAAATAGGCAACTACAAAAAGTGTCCATGCCATTTTAATAGGCTTCATTGTGTTGCTTGTTGCCAATTTTACATTAGTGAGAGAATTATAATCTTTGGCAGAGAGGGGCTCTATTTATATGTAGCTCTGTGTCTTAATTTCTTCACCTGTCAGATTGGGCCAGTAATACATGTCCTCCTTATCTTAAAGTGGAGTTGTGAGGTCACACAGTAAAAATGTTTTGAAAAGTGGAAAGCAGTACCATGGGAATTATTTCTATTTTACCTTGTCTTTTAGTTTAGTACAGTGCTAGGCAACTGCTAGGCATACAGTAAGTAAGTAATTGTTCAATGACTTAAATAATTCAAAGATAACCTCTCCATTGGATCAGAACATCCACTGTTGACTCTCCACAGATGAATAAGGCTGATTGGCTCATTTACTTCAAGGTTTAAAGAAAGAGAGCTGCATAATTGCATACTTAATCCCCATAAAGGAGATGTATCTCCTAATTAAACCAACTATAGTCTTTCTTCTGGACTATGAGTCCATTAGACAACATTTTAGTCGCAATAGATACACAGCAGTGTTTTTCATCCTTGGTGCTGTTGACATTTTGGACCAGATAAGCGGGGCTATCCTGTGCATTATAGGGTGTTCAGCAGCATCCCTGATCTCTTCCTACTAGATGCCTGTAGAAACTCAGTACCCCCATCCACTCCCCCACAATTGTGGAAACCCAAAATATCTAAATCTCTGCTGGGGAAGGGGACAAACTTTTCCTTGCTTGAGTAGCACTGGGAATATAGGTTGAGTTAGCAGAGTAGTATACAAATCAACCATTATATTTGTTGGTTGACTAAATCATTCCTGTAACAACTATTTATGGATCACCTGCCAGTTGCCTAGTTCACTTGAGCATAGCCAGGCCACACCAAAGTCCAACTTTTTCTTTTCCTAAAGGCTCAGAATAAGAAAGGGAAATGCTATTTACTAAAATGTACATTATTTTACCAAGGTTTGTATTATGCACAGTCTAGTGAATTTAAAAACACGAATAGCTATGTGTAATATGAGGTAATACAATATACACTGCTGTGATAGAATTAAGGTCATTGCTATGAGAATACAAGTTAACTCTTGTCTTAAGGTGTGGGTGGTTTTGGAAGGATTCCCTGAGGAACATAAGTAGGAGCCCATAAGTAATCATTTGTATAAATTTTCCCAGCTGTGTACATTTCCTGTGCAATCAATTACTTGTTTTTGTTATATGTTTTTAAGAGCTAAGTGTTTATTAAGTTAGTTCTCCTTGAAGATGGGAATGAGTTTTATGTTTAAAATGTGGCAGGCAGGCTGATAAAAGGTATTGTGTTGGTGCACTACATACTATAGCTATGAATAAAACAGATATAGACACTGCCTCCAGATGTAGAGATTGCCTCCAGAATCTCTAAAGCATAGCGCTAGTCTTTTGTCCTTCCTTATTTTAGGTACCTCTTTAGGTATGTAACTCTCTCTTATAGCCTCAGTTTCTCCAGGTATAAAATTAGGAGGCAGGATGAGATGATCCCAAGTGTTAGCATCTGACCTCCTATTAATTAAAAATTTCTTTTATCTCCCACAGTCCTAAATTTCTAAGTTCTCAAGAAAAGTCCATTGCTACTTGGTTTGTAGGAATAAAATAGATTAAAAACCTCATTCTGTTACAGGTCCAGGTTTCTGGGGAGTGACACCACTTTCTTGGGGAAGATATCTTTGCCTAATTGGATATATTCATTTGAAAGTAAGATAATTTAGAGGAAATGAGAAATAAAGAATGTCAGGTTCTAAAGATTTTTATTATGTAAGTGCCGAGGCTCATATCTGGGAGTATTATATCAGTCTTTTGAGATTCTTTTCCTGTATAGGTGGCATAACTAAAAGTTCTTTATCCCACAGCTATGAACAAGGATATCACTCTCATAGGGGATTTCTAGCTATTCTATGTTTCGATGCAGCACAAAACTTGATGATTTCTTTCTCTGGAGACAACTTAATGACTACTAATAGTAACATAAGTAATCCGTAATGGTGATTAAACCATAGTTATAATTCGTGACCTAAATACTGTATACATTCTCAGACTATTGCACATGTTGTATCTATTCGTTCCTCCCCAAAACAATATGATATACATAAGGCAGAAATCATTATTTTAATTTTGTAGATACTAAGCTGAGATTTAGAGGAGATAATTAATATATTTGAATTTTCACAGAAAAGAAGTTGCAGAGGCATGATTTTACTGATGTTTTCACAACACCAGGAAATTGTGAAATATTCAACAATGAATAAAATGAGTCAAAACTAAAGGTAAGCCACAGAGAAAGGGTAGATAATTGCAATACACACACTAACAAAGGATTTATACCCAAAATATGTAAAGAACTGCTACAAGTCAATACGTAAAAGACAGACAACAGCAAAACTTGGGCAAAAAGCCTGAATAGAAACTTCATTAAGAGTATGTTTAAATCATTGATAAACTTATGAAAAGTTGTTCAACTCCATTAGTCAACAGGGAAGTGAAAGTTAAAATCACAAAACAATATCACTATGCATTAACCAAAATGGTTCAAATAAAAAAGGCCAACATATCTAAAGTTAGTGACCATGCTGAGCCACAGAAACTCTTACACACTGCCTATGGGAGCAAACGTTGTTGCAACCGCTTTGGGAAACTGTTTGGCAGTGTTGACTAAAGTTGGACATTTTCATATCCTATGACCCAGTTATTCAGTCCTAGTTACCCAAATGAAAACTTGTGAACATATATTAACAAAAAAAAAATTGTCTTTGAGAATATTTACAGCAACACTATTTATAATGACCTCAAAGTAGAATAATCTAAATATTTATCCACAGAAGGACAGATAGACACATTGTGATATGTTTATGTAATAAAATATTATACAGCAATGAGAATGAAAGGTGCAACTGTAGTCAGCAACATTAATTTATCTTATAAACATTGAGTTAGTGAAAGAAGCCCTAAGCAAATGAATTTCTACAGCATAGAAATAGCTTAAAGTAATCTTGGTGTTAGAAATTAGAATAATAGTTACATTTTGGGTGCAGAGATCAAAAGAGGGTACAAGGGATTCTAGGATGCTGATAATGTTCAATTTTATGATATGGGTGCTGTTTATACAGGTTTGTTCAAGTTTTTGAAAATCCATAAAACTGCACATATGTGATTTGTATACTTTTCTGTATGTAGGTTTTTCCTCAATACAATTTTACTAAGTTTAACAAAGAACTGGAGTCATTAGGACACAATGAAAATCTCTATGCCAAGAAGAGGGATGACTTCATGAGAAATTACCAACAAGTTTTGGGGTGGCTTAAGAAAGTATAGCTAAGGAAATGAAGAAGAATGAAAAAGACATACATCAGTATGTGAATAGACCTGCTCAGAGGAAAAATAAAATAGAACTGATGTGGGTTCAGTAAATTGCTGAAGGTCCAATAGTTTGCAAGTGGTTCAGCTGGAATTCCCATCAAAATCTTTTTATTTCCCAGCTCCTACTTCTTCAACTATATCATTCCAGCAGGAAATATTTTACTTCAACCTTGAAATAGTGAAGAATAGAAAAAGCAGAAGGAGGTAAAAGAGTCAATGTCATCGAAAAACGATTTTAAATATTGGGTTAAAGTCAGCCTTTCACCATAAGCTTTGTGAGGTCTGTATTTATCTTGCTAGCCTCTCTTGACCCAAGAATAGTTCTTTACTGGAAAGAAGGCATAAATGAGTTAATGAATGATTGAAAATAGAGGAAAAATAAAACAGGCTTGGGAAGATTACCACACTTTATCAAACTAACAAATTCTTTTGTTTTCCTTGTTTTTTTCATATTCTAAGTTAATAAAGAATAGAAAATTATATATGTAATTATATACATATATACACACACACACACACACACACACACACACACACACACACAATTTTTATATATACAAGTATATATATACACCCACCCTGTACATATACACTTACTTGGCCTACAAGTTCAGGGATCCCAATATCCCTAATTACAGCTTACATTGCAGGCTACACAGAAGCACTGCTGATTTCAGACCTGGCAGGACTCCTGTTTAAACATACTTCCCAGAAATCTTGGGCAGTTTGCCATGGTAAGGAAACAATTTACGTCAGATTTTGAGCGGGGGAATCCGTCAGGGGTAGGGAGGAAGGCGGGGGTGGGTCGTTAAAAGTGGTAAGATTGAGGCTTTTCACAGACCCTACAGCTGATCATTATTTCCCTGATCCACTGGAAGGACAGAGTGGTTATTATTCCTCTTTGGCTTACCCTTGCCTCACAGGCTGTGCTCTGTAAGTCAATGGCTGCCTGAAGATTCCTTTGGGGATACCAAATGAGCCTGACTATGATGCTATAGAATTTTCCTCCTTTTTTTTTTCTGGCTCTCTTGATGGTTTGCCATAATAAAGATATTTCTTTTTATTAATATGGATGGCATTTAATATTTCCTTTAGTTCAAGACTGGGATTGAAATGACCTCAGAAATGATTTAGTCAAAGCTGTTCCTATTAGAGGAATTATCTGTATAACAACAAAAAAAATCATTCCCTATTCAATAAGTATTTATTAAATGGGCAGATATTGTTAGTATTCTAACTAATGTTGAACTTCCTTTCTTTTTTTCAGGCTAGCAGCTTTCTCATGCGATTTTTGTTTTGTTTTGAGAGGGAGCATTATGTCCACATCCAAGCAATAAATTTTTACTGGTGTAAGTTAATCCTGACAATCCTATTCTCGCTCTCTCAGCATTCTTGGAAGCTCTAGTGTATCTTGGTTCTGGCCAAAGAGGCCTAGAAAAAGGAAGTTTTCCTGCAGAATTATTAAAAAGGTTTTGCTTTTCTGTTAAAGAAGGACAACATACTTTGTCCTTTCTTGTTCTTGTCTGGAATGTGATAGTTGCCAACTTGTGACCATGGCAAGGAAGTTATAGACACTACTGATGTATTGATCCAGCACAAGTAATCACTTAACTTTAGTCATCTTTTTATACTAAGAAAATAGAAGAAGTCACCGTGGTCATGTATTTTTTTGTTGTTTTTTATAAAACAAGTATACATTCAAGATATACTATATTCCACGTACTCTGTTAAGAAAAGGAAGGAGTAGACAGAGAGAACTACTTTCCAGATCACACTTCAAGAAGGACTTGCTACTGACTATAGGGGACAGGAATCAGGAGACAGCCTCCAGCCATCAGCTCCTTCAGGATCTACCTTAGCTTCAAGGAACCACCCTGACCTGAGGTCTCATTCTTCCTTGGGCAGCCTACATCTTATAGCAAAGTGAGGTAAGGGCATAAAGATACAGTCAGTTGTGGTCACAGAGAGATACTCTGATAGGTAATACTAACTCTAGAACTCCTCACTGAGCTGACTGAGGCTGGGTTGGGTGAAAATTGCGTTAGTGATCTTGAAATCTAATAGCAAGGAAGAAAGCTCCTGAACAGAGCTTTGAGCATTGGCCCTGGTTATCCATTTTGTGTGAAAAGATAATTGGCCAAGGTTAGAATATATATGGACACATGGACAGGCATAAATGGCCTGGCAGGCTGGTCAGTGATGTGGAAAGAAAGGTATTGGAAGACCAGAGGCAGGAGTTTGGGCTACAGGAGTATGAATGTGCATTTGGAAGTAGGCACAATGTACCGTTATATCACAGGTGAACAGACACCTGAGAGTGCCTACTGTCAGAAAGGCACTAAGCAGCCAAGGAGACAAAATGATTAGTTAGTTGATATCAACCAGCTTCTTTTATCAGCCACCCCAGTGTTGGTGTGATAGACACATAAGTGGTGTGGCCAGGGTGGCAGAGATGGAGATGACACACAAATCCTACAGCATGGCTGCCCATTGACCAAGGCTGACTAGTTGCTGAAATGGCATGATGCTGGATTTTGGGTGTTCCAGCAACAGAAATAGAACAATGAACTGTTGCCATAGCACCAATCCTGAAGAAGATGAGTTGACCACATCAGGCCCATTCCATTCTAGATAAATCAGTGGTTTGTTCTCACAGGGAACAGACACAGTTTTTGGATTAGTATTTGCCTTTATTACCTTTGGAATTTAAGCAATCACCACTGTTTGAGATCTACTAGCATGATCTACTAGTGTGGGATTCCTAACATTGTATCAGCCTAGCAGACCCACTTTATAAAGAAGAAGGGCTACAGGTATACTTGTGTTGAGTAACAGTGTGCTGTCCTAGGTGACACCTCTTAGTCTCATGGCACAATTTGTGGCACTAGTTTACAACTGTTGATTCATAAATATATACTAGGCATTCCTGATGCAGGTGTCTGGTCTTCCTAGGTCTCTAGAGCAGGATTTTGGACAAGGCGATAGATAGTCACCCCTGTTTTAATGCCCTGCTCCTGCCAGAGGACAATACTACACTATTCTGTGCAATAGTGTCTATCAAATTAGTATTAACAGCTTAGGAATGATTAGAATAATAATAGTAATCACTAAAATTTAGGAAACATTTGGGGTTTTAAAGTTAGGACTCAGAAAATTCATTAGCTTTTTTTTGCAAGTGTGCACATGCAACTTATGTAAGATCTTGTTTTATGACTGATACATTTTATCAGTCATAAATTATATCAGTCATAAAACAAGATCTTACATAAGTCACATGTGCACACTTATTTTCCCATAAACGTACTTGTAATAATGGACAATAATAAAAAGCTATGTCCAGGGATTTTGGAGACATGACTTAAATTATATGCAATGACTTTGACTTTTCTTCATGCCTCACGTCTTGTTTTAAAATTTTATGTGAATTTTGTCTTTTATTTTATAATATATCCATTTATGTCTTGTTATAAAACATTCAATTTATCTCTAAATCTTAATAAAACTAAATGTTCAAAGAAGATTTGCCATATTCCCCCTTTGTCCTCATTATTTCCCTTCACACCATCACATCCCCCTGGTGATTCCTTGGACTCCTAGAAACTACTCAGAAATGGAACAAAGATAAAAGTAGCAAGAATGCAGAGGACTGATCACTGGAGAATACCTGTTCAAATAGAGGAAATAGAAAAAGAAGCCATAAAGTTGGCTGAGAATGCGTAGTTAGAAGGATAAGAAGAGATTACAGTCAGAGAAACTGAGAACGGACAGAGTTTAAACTACAGTGTCAGATAAAGTAGGAGTCAAACAACTTGTGAGCTTTGAAAGAAGCAGAAATAGAAGACATAATAATGTGGGTTAAAGGATACGTAAGGTTGTCTAAAATTAAAAGCTACATGGTGGTGAAAACATAAGGGTCAATGACAAAGGAGGGGTGACAAATAGGTGTGAGAAAGGAGTAACTAAAAGACCAAAAGAGAAAAGATTATTGGGGGGGTACAGAAGAGAGGGAGAGATAAATAGATATAGATGGAGGACAAGGAGAAAGAGAGAGAGAAAAAGGGAGAGAGAGAAGGGGAGAGAGAGAGAGAGACAGACAGACAGACAGACAGACAAATACTTCTAAAGAAAACCTAGGCAATGCCATTCAGGACATAGGCATGGGCAAGAACTTCATGACTAAAACACCAAAATCAATGGCAACAAAAGCCAAAATAGACAAATGGGATCTAATTAAACTAAAGAGCTTCTGTACAACAAAAGAAACTATCATTAGAGTGAACCAGCAACTGACAGAATGGGAAAAATTTTTTAATCTACCCATCTCATAAAGGGCTAATGTTGCCCAGAATCTACAAAGAACATAAACAAATTTACAAGAAAAAAACAAACAACCCCGTCAAAAAGTGGGCAAAGGATATGAACAGACACTTCTCAGAATACATTTATGCAGCCAACAAATATATGAAAAAAAGCTCATTATCACTGGCCATTAGAGAAATGCAAAGCAAAATCACATTGAGATACCATCTCACAACAGTTAGAGTGGTGATCCTTAAAAAGTCAGGAGACAACAGATACTAGAGAGGATGTGGAGAAATAGGAATGCTTTTACACTGTTGGTGGAAGTATAAACTAGCTCAACCATTGTGGAAGACAGTGTGGTGATTCTTCAAGGATCTAGAAATAGAAATAACATTTGACCCAGCAATCCCTTTACTAGGTATATACTCAAAGGATTATAAATCATTCTATTATAAAGACACATGCACACATATGTTTATTGTGGCACTGCTCACAATAAACCCAAATGCCCATTAATGATAGACTGGATAAAGAATATGTGGCACATATACACCATGGAATACTATGCAGCCATAAAAAAGGATGAGTTAATGTTCTTTGCAGGGAAATGGGCAAAGCTGGAAACCATCATTCTCAGCAAACTGACACAAGAACAGAAAACCAAACACTGCATATTCTCATTAATAAGTGGGTGTTGAACAATGAGAACACATGGACACAGGGAGGGGATCATTACACACTGGGGCCGGGCGGGGGATGTGGAATAGGGGAGGGAGAGCGGGGGGGGGGGGGATAGGAGCAATAGGGATAGCATTAGGAGAAATACGTAATGTAGGTGACTGGGTGATAGATGCAGCAAACCACCATGGCACGTGTATACCTATGTAACAAACCTGTATGTTCTGAACATGTACCCCGGAACTTAAATTATAATAATAAAAAATATATTTTTAAAGACAAAATTGAAGATTTAGAAAAATACTGTCAGCATATAAAGAAGCTTCAAAATCCATAATATAGAGAATCCTAACAAGCGAAAGACGTTGGTGTGCCCTTTTAATTTTTTTGAAAATAGTAGGTAAAATTTTTAAATTAATGGTTTAAGAAAAGACATAGAAGAGATGAAGAACTCTGAATGATGGATTGGTTGCCACAGCCCAAGTCTGGGCCTTCAGATATCAACATTCCAGCCTATCAAGAATTGATTACACATGAGAGAAACACAAACCAAAACCACAATGAGATACTATCTCATGCCAGTGAGAATAGTTATTATTAAAAAGATGAGAAACCAAATAATAGATACTTATTGAGTTTGCTGAGAAAAGGGAACACTTATACATTGTTGGTGGAAGGTAAATTAGTTCAGCCACAGTGGAAAGCAGCTGGGAGATTTCTCAAAGAACTGAAAATAAGAACTCAAAGAACTACTTTTTGACCCAGCAATCTCATTACTCGGTATATACTCAAAGGAAAATAAATTGTTCTACAAAAAAGATATATGTTCATATTCATTGCAGACCATTCACAATAGCAAAGACATGGACTCAACCTTGGTGCTCATCAGTGATAGATTGGATAATGAAAATGTAGTAAATATACATCCTGGAATAATATGCAGCTATGAAAAGGAGTGAAATCATGTCGTTTGCAGCAAAATGGATGCAGCTGGCAGCCATTATCCTAAGCAGATTATACAGGAACAGAAAACCAAATACCACATGTTCTCACTTATAAGTGGAAGCCAAAGACTGTGTATATATTGACATAAAAATGGGAACAAGAGACACTGGGGACTGCTAGAGTGGAGAGAAGAGAGGTGGGTGAAGGGCTGAAAAATAACCTACTGTGTACTATGCTCACTACCTGGGTAAAGGGATCATTTGTACCCCAAGCCTCACTGTCATACAATATAACCATGTAACAAACCTGAGCATGTTCCCCCGAATCTAAAATAAAAATTTGAATTAAAAAAGAGGTGAATACAATGACTAAGCAATATCATCAGATATTATTAAGCCAGATTCCATTTTACAAATGAAAGAGAGAATATAAATACAGTAGAAATGAAATTGTTCTGTGTGTCATCACATTTTTCCCCCTTGGAGAAAATTTCCAAAGACAGTAAAATCCGTATCAGTACCTTGCTTAACAAGCAAAGGGGGAAGACACAAAACATCTTTTAAAGGCAATTTTGGGGAACCTGTCTAGAAAAATTGAAAGAGTCCAGTGTTTGGGGATTAGAAAGATTAAGTTTGATTCTCAAACAGCAATAATTAAATTATTCATTTTCTTTGGACCTTAGTGTGTCATTCCGTTACAAAAGGCGAATGATTTCTACTTTAAGGGTTGTAATGGGGGATTGAATGGGATTTCCTGGCACTCTAAATGCTGAGTCTCCATCTTTAGTTCATCAAAAGCCTCAGATTGGCCAATGAGAGCTGCTGTATTTTCCTGTGCTATGTTAATGACCCAGACCGAATCTCTATTTCCATATATACCACATGGATCTATTAATATATCTTCCCTCAGACTGCCCAGTTTAAACTCAAAAGATGAAACCATAACTGTTCTGTGTTGCATTTTAGATGTGAGGATGTACGCAGCAACTCGGATGGAGTTTGGATGATTTCCAAGCTTCCTCAGGAAAACATTTTCATGTCACAATTTGGGAAGGACTACTTCTGTAAAGGTCTGTTTATTATTCATAGATCGATTTTAGTCTCTGCCAAGTGCCTTTTCTCACCTTGTTCCAAATTTTGAGGGAATCATAATTTATTCAACAAATTCTTATAGAACATCTATGATGTGCCAAGTACTATGTGAAGTGTTGGGAATACACATGTTCATAAGATCTGGTTTCTGGAGATGAGGTGTCAGGCATACAGACATTTTGTACAAATAAAAATATGGTCAGTGCTAAATTAGTATCATAAGTAACATTTCTGTGTAATTCTCTGAATCACAGTATCACCTTCAGATACTGTTAGTGGTAAATCCAACTTCCTTTTTTAACCACATTGTATACATTTATGGGGTACAATGTGATGTTTTGAGGTTTTGATATATCTATATAATGGGGCATGATTAAATCGAGCTAATTAACATATTTATTAACCTTGCTTGCCTATCATTTATTGGTATGAAGCATTAGAAATATACTGTCTTAGTTATTTTGAGATATATAATACATTATTATTGACTGTCACCCTGGCATGCCATAAATCTTAAAACCTATTCCTTCTATCTGAAACTTTGTATTCTTTGATCAACAACTCCCTATTGCTGCCATCCCTGCATGCCCTCTGATAACAATCATTCTACTTCTATGAGTTCAACTGTACTAGAATTCACTTGTAAGTGAGATCATATGGCATATGACTTTCTGTGCTGGAATTACCTCACTCAGCATAGTGAGATTTCTCAAAAGAAAACATAAAAATGGACAATAGGTATGTGAAAAAATGCTTAGCATCACAAATCATGAGAAAAATGCAAATTAAAACCACAGTGAGATGTCACCTCACATTCACCTTTAAGAATGGCTAAAAGATAAAAAATAGCAAGTGTTGGAGAAAATGTGGAGAAAACAAAACTCATAACTCATACATTGTTGATGGAAATGTAAATTAGTGTAACCATTATGGAAAACAACATGGAAGTTCCTTAAGAAAGTGAAAATGGAATTACCATAGGACCAGTAATCCCACTTATGGATATAGCCAAAGGAACTGAATGTAGTATGTTGAAGGGATGCCTGTACCTTTATGTTCATTGCAGCGTTATTCATAATAGCCAACTATGAAAACCACCTAGGTGTCCATCAGTGGATGAGTAGATAAAAACAATGAAATATTCTTCAGCCTTTAAAATGAGGGAAATCCTTTCATTTGTGACAGCATGGATAAATCTGAAAAAAAAAAAAAAAAAAAAAAAAAAAAAAAAAAAAAAAAAAAAAAAACTTAATTTCTAATTAACGTTTCCACATGTAAATTGGAGAAAACTTCCATTACCAAGAGAGGAATTAATTAGGACAGAAACAGTTCTGAATTTTTGTGCCACCCTCCTCACAAAGGAAGCACCTGATCTTAATGTGGAATTTGGAAAATCAGATCTACAAGCACACAGCTTTGGTCTTGTTTCTCTTCTTCCTCCTGACAGGTCTACAATTGTCATGCTGTTTACTACAGGAAGAAAGGTTTAATGTGATGGAGGTGGTGTTGGTGGAAGAAGAAGCTGAAAAGCTTATCTTGACAAAGGGTAGAGCACTTCCTCTAATTCACCATCAACAGCAATAAAAGTAGGTTTTTTATACATTCCTCAAATTCCCTTGTTATAACAGTTCCTTTCACCAGTATCTCATGTCTGGCTATCAATTAAAAAAAGTTACGAGACACACTAAAAAGCAAAAAAACACAATTTGAAAGGATAGAAGAAACATCAGAACCAGGCCTGGTAGGAATGTTGGAATTATCAGACCAGGGCTTTAAAACAACTATGCTTAATATGCTAAGGGCTTTAATGAATAAAGTAGACAGCATTGCAAGAACAGATGGGCAATGTAAATAGATGAAAATCCTAAGTAAGAACTGAGAAAGAAATGCTAGAGATAAAAAACAACAGAAGTAAAGAATGCCTTTAATGGATTCACTAGTAGACTAGACATGGCTGAATAAATAATCTCTGTGCTTGAGGATGTAACAACAGAAACATCCCCAACTGGAAAACAAAGAAAATAAAACTAAACTAAACTAAAACAAGAGACAGAATATTCAAGAACTGTGGGGTAACTACAAAAAGTGTAAATACATAAAATGGCAATACCCAAAGAGAACAAAGAGAAAGGAAGAGAATAAATATTTGAAACAAAAATAATTGGGAATTTCTCTCAATTAATGTCAGACACTGATATATGATAATGCTTTGTGATACTAAATATCTCAAAATAGAGTCACTTATGACAAGTGATTCAGCTTACAGTGACACTGCTGAACCCTCAGAATGATGAATGTGTATGTATGGTGGATTGAAGTAACCAGATGTCATCTGCTGTATCCAGAAATCCTTGAGACATGATAGGAAAGTGAGGCGAAAAGATAGCTAAAGATAATGGCTATGGACAATCCTGTGGAGGGACATAAAAACTGCAGAGGCTGACCATGGCAAGATGCTTACAGAATCTCTGCCCATAAGAACACTGAGGCCTCCTTTCCTTCTGCTGCTGTTCCCAGAGCTCTCTTTTGAGAAAAGAGCAGCAACATCCCTGTGACCTCATGGATTGCTCCCAACCCCCAGTGTATTGTCCGACTCCCAGTCAGCATGTTGGTCTCCTTAGCTGAGCTACTGTCTGTGGTTCCTTCCCTAGTGCCCTCCTCCCATTGTGTATGTTGAATATATTTGCATAATTTGCAAAATGTGTGAAAGCCTTGAAATAAACTGCGAATTCATAAGCGTTATATTGGCCACGGAGTCATGAGTTAGCACAACTAGGCTAATTAGAGCCTGGCACAAGAGACACCAAATCACCGATTCATGAATTTCAGGGAATACCAAGTAGGATAAATGCAGAAAACTATACCTAGCCATATCACACTCCAACCACAGAAAATTAAAGATAAAGAAAAAATTCTGAAGGAATCCAGGGGAGAAAATACTTTACCTATAGAGGAACAAAGATAAGAATTACATTTGACTTGTCCTCAGAAATCCTGTAAGAATACAGTTAAAGAAAATATTTAAAGTGTTAAGAGAAAAACACTCACCAACCTGGTATTTTGTAGCCTGTGAAATTCTCTTTTAAAAATGAAAAAGATATAAAGACTCTCTCACACACACAAAAAAAACATTGAAGGGATTTGTTACAGAAGACTCTGGATGGACATTTAGGTTGATTCCACGACTTTGCTACTGTGACGAGTACTACAATAAACACAAAAATATGGGTGTCTTTTGATACAATAATGTTTTTTCCTTTGGGTATATACCCAGTAGTGGACTTGCTGGGTCCCATGGTAGTTCTATTTTAGTTCTTTGAGAAAATTTCACACTGTTTTACATAGAGGTTGTATTAATTTATATTTCCACCAAACATATATAAGCATTTCCTTTTCTCTTCATCCATGCTAACATCTGTTGGTTTTTTTTGACCTTTTAATAATAGTTGTTTTGGTTGGTGCAAGATAATACCTCATTCTGTTTTTAATTTCATTTCACTAATGATTAGTGATGTTGATCATTTTTCTTATGTTTGTTGGCTGCTTGTATATCTTCTTTTGAGAAATGTCTATTTATGTCTTTTCTCTACTTTTTAATGGGGTTGTTTTTTGCTTGTTGAGTTGCTGAGATTCAACCTCTGTCTCCTGGGTTCAATCTAATATTCTTATCTCAATTTGAACTGAACTCAGAGTAAAAGAGCTATGACTTCTGATCACTCCTAAACAGCCAACACAAGATACATGAACCAAGAAAACCCTAAGGAATGTACACAAAGGTTGGTGCTGAATACCCACAAAGTTCGAAGAGTTCAGCTCTCTTGGTATTTTATAGCAGATTGCATTACAGCTGGTGTTTGTACCTAAGTTGATGATGTGGTTTTAGGTGAAAGACTGCTTGGAATTGTTGTTTCATAGGCCTTGGTAAATGAAAATTTCAGGTTCTGAAATTGATTTAATCAGGTGCAGCTCTAGTAGTACAGTTTGCCTCAAAGCAAGCATATAGAACGTTTCGGTATTGGTGGGTGTAGGACATATTCTGTTTACAAACAAGAATGCAAAGAAAGCTGAATTACATACAGACGGTAAGAATACAATTCTATTCTTTAAATTTAAAACACTAAGTTTTAGTAAGCACCATTAGATTATTTGCTTCAAATTCTGATACTTTTAACATTATATATACAGTTACAGTCATTTTTTTCTGAATACATTTCTGCAACCAAGGAGACAGCTGTAGTAGGGATAGCTTTAAGTGCAATTTTCTTTTAATGTGGGCCAGAGACTCATGCAGAGTAAATATGTATTATTAAGCTATCACACTAGATTTTCTTGCACAAGAGTGAATGAATTCTCTGTTTACATGATTGTCCTGTGGATTCTGCCTTCAAATGTCTTGTGTCAGAAGCCAAAAAAACCATACAAAACAATATCAAGTATTCTTGTGTCCCACTCTGTGGCTGCTGATCATGTATTTATTATGCAAGGCCCATATCAAAAGCCACCTCCACTAAAAGGCATTTTTTTTAAAAAAAAAACAACAACAAAAATTATCCCTAGGACATGAAATCTTTTCATTCAATTTTACCAACACTGAATCCTGGTTCTACCAGTTCTTATTTCAATACAAATGAGGTGTTGATATTTCTAACTTGTTAAAATCTTCTCTTGCCTTCAACAAACCTACTTACTCTCATTGCCAGGTGAATATCATTTTCCCCAACAAAAGAATAAATCCATGTAGGGTTATTGATTTATTTGAACAGATGACTGGCTACGCCATTGTGTAAAATCACAGCTTCTGTTATACAACATGGCCATCATTGTCACCTACTTTGTGCAAAGTTCTCTGTCACATGCTAAGAGCATATCAAAATGTCCAAGACATCATTCTTGCTCTTAAGATATTTACCATCTAATAGAGAAGAAAAATGTGTGCACAAGTAACTACAGAGACTAGCTGGATGAAATATCTTCCCTGTGCTAATGTCTCAGAGTTAGCATGACTGCTAACTCTTACCATCTTCTGTAATGTTCCTGAACCTTTCTGTGAATGTTTTTTGTCTCCAATGAGATTGTGAATTCATAGCATGTAGAGTTGATCCTCATTCTTACCCTTTTGGCCCCAATCATGGCTTATGGTAGAAATACAATTAAGATATATCTACTAATTCAGCGAGTGCAATATATATCAATTTTTTGGGAAGGAGTTGACTTATAGAATGTGAAACATTTTTGTGGTGATGTGGTATTAGTGTAAACAACATGAAATTTATTTCCAGTTAACTTGTTTTAACTCAGCTCCACTATTTATTATCTTAAACATGCCTCTCAAGCTCTAGCTTCAGGATGAATTATGCCTTCCTTACTCATTAAGTGCCAATAAATTTTGAGGGAGAGAGACCTGTGAGCCTTTTGTAAGCTATCTACGTGTTCTACAATTATTATTTTTTTGAACAATGAATATAATAACGTTAGGAAGTCCTGAACTCAGAAGTAATTCTCTGCCACTTTTTAGCTGAGTGCCTTAGTAAGAGCTTCTCTGAAGCTCATTTGGTTTATCTAGAAAATGGGTACACAAAACATCACCTATTTATCGTGAGCGAAGCAGCTAGAACACAATAGAAATTCAATAAATGTTTTCTGTGAAAAACTTTGACTTATACCTCAGAGGTAGCTCTAAGCTCATAGCATTGTAATGAATGCATAAGTGTGGTGTTAGGAAAAGGGTGCCCTGTGAGTAAACTTATTTGATGGCACAATTAAAGCAAAATGACTGAGCTGCTTTTCTGAGAGATAATGAGCCCATTTTCCTGGAAGGTTGCACATTCAGAATGATGACTGCTCAAGAGATGCAGAGTGCAAGTTGAACTAGATGGCTTTGGAGGTTTTTTTCCATTTGAAATGTTCTGAGTTTGAAAATTCAAAATACATCATTTACTCATTTAGCAAGTAAAAAAAAATTACTGTAGTAGGTACTCTTTACATCAATCCTTAACTTCACAGAAATTATGTATTTTGGAGGTATATATACAATAAGCACATGAATTAATATTTAGTATGTCAAATGAAAACTTTTTTTGTTGAAGCTGTGTTTTAAACTTAATTTGGAATAGTAAACAATTTCAAACCTTAATGGCAGGAAAGTAAACAGTTTCAAGTTCTAGGGCCTCTGTATTGCAGAGGTTTACTTTTCTTATAGCATTTAATATCATCTGATACAGATGGAGCCCTGGTCAGTGAGTAACTAATTAATAGTTGATAAGTTTCAACGGGGATAATATGATTTCTATCACTGGGGATCAGTATCCTTCATCAAAGCAATCCAGGTGATACTGTGAATTTTTCCCCTCTGGTTAGTCAGGAGAACTAAATCCAGGAGGAAGGTTAAATGAGGTCTGAGAGAGAGAGAGAGAAATAGCCACAATTTGCATTCTAGAGCACATGATCATATCTATTTATAGATACCTGCAGAAACATAAGGGAAAACACAGTATGCACAGATGAAGGTTTTCAAAGCTCCTAAAATGCAAACTGAACCATGCAATACATTAAGAGAAGATTAGCAATAAGTATCTGGTACTAGATAATATTAATTTCTTTATTTTTTATCAGAAATCCTCATTACAAGTTGGAATAGCAATTCCAAATTGACACAGATTGGCTTATTTTAAAGACGGAGTAGACTATGTTTAAACAAAGATATAAAATTATTTCTAGGTTTAACCTCTTATATAAATAATTTCTAAAGTGATTTTGCATCTATTATTTAACAGATTCATTTACTCACAAACAAACCTAAGAGTTAAGCAAAACAGGTTTTAGGATTTCAGGTGGAGGTCAGAGAACCTAGGTTTGAATGTCACAGGTTTTCACATATGTTTAATGCCTCGATGTTGGGAATTATTTTAAACTTTAATGGGCATATGAGAGAGAAGTGTAGGTTGCAAGGTGCCAATCATTTGCTCATTTCTTCACACACAAATGTGTCAGTAACTGGCATGAGGTCTGAGGCTCACAGTCCCCGAGAGAGAGGAAGACAAGTGCAGCGATAGCTATAATAAAAGACAAAATGTAGAGAGCACCATTAGGAAATTATGGTGTGTTTTGGGAGTTCATAGGAGGAATGTAACACATTAATTTTCTTGTCAGAGTATCCCAGTGGGTTTTGTGGGCAGCTGTACTCAGCTCAGCTGGAGTGGGTGTGGGGAGAAGAACAAACTCACTGCTGTCTATCGTTCCAGACAATAAACCAAGAACTTCACAAAGATTGTCCTTGTCAGATGTTGAGGGCAAATGTCTCTGCTTTTACAGATGTACCCATAGGGTCAGGCTTCAGCGCAGAGACCCAACCTCGGATGCAGGACTTGGTACCAGGGAAGTCCCAGGCAAACCAAATGAGTTGACCATCCTACCTGGAAAGTGTGTGACCTAACTCAAGTTATTCTGTGTGATGCTCAGATCTTGAAGAAGCTGACAGCTAGAAGCTGTCTGCTAACACTTTCCTTTACCTGGAAGCTGGGTTCCTCCTAGAATGGGGTTCCGGGGCAGTGCCTCTCCAGGATTACCACTTTTACCTTTGCTGTAGTTATTATACCCATTTCTAGAAAAATAAATTAGTTTCAATTAATTTCAGTGCCTTGCGTGAGGATTCGGGATCTCTAACATCAAGTTATTGAGCCTGTGTATATTATCCACATAAGGAATTCTTGTTCACTCCTTTCAGTTTCTCTGTTGTAATTGGCTCTGAAATTCTTAAAAGGGTCAATGCGCCTGTCTTCAGAGATAGCATCAAGGAAAGACTGTGGGAGGAAGGAATATTTTGCCTTGTCCAGCTTAAGGAAGAGGGATCCTGGAGGGGCAATTAGGTGGCAAAGCTTTAAATAGAGATGGTGAGCATCACAACTCATTGGGTCTATGGCAGGAAAGGAGCTGAATTCTGGACCTGGCTTGGGAGCACTGTTCGCCTTGCGAGGACATTTGTTGTGTGGCTCCATAGGCAGCTTTCCTCCTTGCTTGTATTCTTGAGCTCACATTTTATAAGCCAGCAGTGAGCATATGATCAATGCTGTGGAGTTGTTCACAAAAAGCTTTCCCCACTTTCCTAGAGAGCGAAAAGGTGAAAGGGGGGTCTCTTAATAGGAAGAAAAGGAAGTGGTTGAAGTGAATTCCATGATTCCTTGGCCTTTTAAGCCTGAAGAAGTTAAAGAATTTGATGCACAGACTCTGACTACAATTCTAATGAGCAAGCTGGCAGAGAAAATTAATGATAATAAATTAATTCCAGAGAATTCCATTTTATGCACTCAATTATTAATGGTATTACAGTGTTATTAATGGTGTCAATTATTAATTGCATGAATAATTAAGAAATCTCATCCATGTTATGATGTACAAGACTTCTAGCGCTGGGCAAATTGCTCAGAATAAATAAATAAACATGTCAGGATTAAGACCTATAACATGTTTCAAGGCCCAACCTTCAACATTTTTCCTGGAAAACACAGGTACATCTGCCATCAGAGGTCTCTGTCACAAGGATTCCTGCCCATGTCTTATATCATGACAGTAACAAGAAAGAGATTTAGTATGAGGGACCATATTTCCTTGGCATTCTGATCTCCCAGGATGTCTTAATACATCGACTGGGTAGATCCTGACTGAAATTGATGGCCATAGGAAGCTAGGTATGAGATTAGGGAGGGCTTTGCACATTTAATAAATCTAAGACAGCTGACCAGTTAAACTAAATATGGGTAGTTGGGACTGAGTTTGGTTTGCAAGACAGCAGCAACATCAAGCAGGTATTATCCCAGACATTACAACCAGATTTGAGGAATGGTAAGTAAAAATGTAGGAGGAAAATATGGTTCCAAACAGGACAATTTATTGGCTATGTTAATTCGTATCCTGCATGATCTCTCTGGGCCTCAGTTTTCCTCATGTGTATAATGGGGATAATATTTATTCTGAAGGCTATTTGACACAATGAGTGGATGGGACATAACAAGATCTCAACAGATAACTTCCATTATTGTTAATGCTCTTTTAGTTAATGTTGTTATAAAGATCTTCTAACTCTACTTGCCTGCTTTATAGGGAAGGAATTGAAGGCTGAAGAATACATGAGGCTTGTCCCTAAGTTTGTGTGTGGGCTATCTTCCCCTTCCCCATCCAGTTGCCTATTTGCTCCACTGGCCCTCTCTTCCAGGAGCCAACCTCTATGCATGACATTGACAGGGCTCTAGTGCTAATCAGGTTTCACCAGTAGGGTGACTCAGCAGAAGATAGAAAAAGGGAAGAAGATGAGTTTGGGGTATTTATTTTCTTGGCTCCTTCCCTGAGGGCTCCTTTCAGTGGCTGTGTATCCCTGCAGAAGCCCACAGGTATCCTCAAAGCAGATGACAACGCATGATTTTCTTTTTTATGAATCCTGAAATTGCTCCCACCCCTGATTCCTTTCAGTCTACAGATAATAGCAAGTTTGCTGTTAACAGCTCTGAGCTACTGAACCATTCTTTCTTTAAAAGTGTGTATCAAATTATCCTACTTTGAATATGTCTGACAGATGCAATAATTAATAGAGATGGCACTGGAGTCCAAGACTCTGTGTTCTTGGTACACCGTCTTTCCCTCATATCACTTTATTTCATTAATATGCTCATTAAATTATTTATGAAGGAAAAGGCCCTTTGGTGGGCACAGGAGATGTAAAAATCACTAAAACATGAGTGCCTACGCCTCTGAAACACCATGTGATGGTGCTCCAATGCAGGGGTTAGCGCTATTTTTGTATAAAGAACTAAACAGTAAATATTTTAGGCATTGAGCTGTATCTTTGTCGCAACTCCTCTACTCTGCCATTGTGCAGAAGTGACCTTAGGCAATACAGCAACATGTGAGTATGACTATGCCCCAAATAAACTTTATTCATATCCACTGAAATTTGAACTTTATATAATTTTCACATAGTACAAAATATTCTTCCTATTTTGATTTTTTTCTCCAAACATTGAAAAATACAAAAACAATATTTAGTTTTTGGGCCATGCAAAACCAGGCAATAGGCTAGATTTGACCCACAAGCTATAGTTTGCCAACCCCTGTAATAAAATATGAACTTAATGCAAAGAAAGCAGAGTTAAGGAGGCCAACAGTTGGGAGGAGGAAGCTGAGAAAGAAATCGTGGAAGAGGTGACATCTGCACGGAGAATTGACGGATTACGGAGTTTGTTTGGCGGAGAAGAAGGGAAAGTGCCTTTAAGGCACAAGTGATGAGCAAAAGCAAACAATCATAGAAGTGCGAGATATGCTCAGGGTTGGGGCCTGGACTGGTAAGGCCAGAGAAAAAGGATGTGGGGGTGATGGCAAGAGGTTACTCTGGCAGGGGCTTCTGAGTTATGTCCTAGAGGACTAGAATCCCTGCTGAGAAATTGGGCTTTGGAGATGGAAAAGATGGGAGGTGGGGTCTTGGGCTGAAACGTTAGGCAGACCTGAATGCAATCTCAGCTCTAGCATCTTTTCCCTTTTTTTTTTTTTTGATATTCAAATAGTTTACTTGTGTGTTTAATAATCACATTTCCAACAGTCAAGCATATGAGAATAACATCATTTTGAGCAAACCCAAAACTCTTTTGGAGAGAACCCCTGCCCACAGGTCAAGCTGCTCAAATGTTCACCATCTTTAGCAGCACAGACCGATGGAGCTCAGAGGCAACCTCCTTGTCCTTTAAACTCCAGATCAGCCTTTGAAGGTGGTTCAGCCATTCAGTCAGAGATGTTCCTGGCACCTCTGACAGCTGCATTGCTCCATTCTGTGAGCTAGTAGTTAGTTATCTACCACTTTCAAGCTGAGTGATTATAGGCAGATTATTTAACCTCTCTGAGCCTCAATTCTTACATGCAAAATAGTCATCATGTAAGCTTCAGCTTCATTATAGTAGTGAGGATTAAATGGGATAACACACACAGATTGCTCTCAGCATCACTGGCTCACGGTAAGTGCTCAGTGAAGATTTGCTATTATTAGCCTTATCATGATTAGGCTCATTGACTAGCCTGGCTCTCACTGTGTTTTCTCCAGTTCAAATTCAGAGCACTCATGGCCATTGCTTACTGGATGGCAGCTGGAAAGTTGGCAGCTCTGAGGTGAACATAAGGTTTCCCTTCTACTGCAGCAGCGATGGCATCAGCCTTAATGAGTTTGCATGGGAAGAAACCTATTTTTTTGGGCTTGGACTTCATGGGCCTTGGGCTCACTGGATATGGGAGCCAAGGCTGCTCTCCTCAGTTTGGACAACTGTTTCACAGGGTGTGTGACCACTCAAGTGCCTCTTGTTACTTTGCAATCTGTTTTCTTTCCTGCTTAGGCTGCAAAGGGAAAGGACAGTGTTTGGGCAGTTCTCCTTTTAAAGAATTCCCTCTTGATTCACCTGGCTAGCAGTCTTTGGTGACTCTCCCATGAAGCACTGTCTCACCTGGGGGATAAGAAGAGAGGCAGACACAAGTGGGCATTGTTTGGTAACAGGACTTGAGATAGGTAAGTTCTGTTTTTCCTAAGGATGCTCAATGTGATACATTTGGTGATTCATTTAGCAGCTCTTAAAAAATTTCAGATCTGATTTGAATGCAGTGTTATATAGAAACCATAGCATTTTACTCCCGAGACATTGTCAAGAAAACTAAGAAATGATGGAGAAGAAGACTGATCACTTATTTTTCTGAACAACAACAACATTAAGTTTAATTATAATTCAGGCATTTAGTTGAATCATGAAGCAGAATTTTAGGACACATTCGAAAGTAATAATTTAAACTCTACTTTTTAAAAAAGCAAAAAATTCTTTTATGAAAGTAACAAGTGCTCATTGTATGATATTTGGGGAGGAAATAAAAAGCTATAGAAAATTAAATAATAGTGACTCACAACCCTAACCTCATAGGTTATTTTTAACATTATGTATTTTTTCACAGTGTTCTTGTTGGTATATTGTGAATCTAGATAAATGCACAAGAAGACCAAAAAAGAGAGTTGAGGGAAGGTGTCTTACCCGAGGATAGAAAAGTATTGAAGTTAAAGAAGGCGGAATGAGAGCTCAATTGTACAGAGTGGTAGGGGTGGCGTGCTATCACCCTTCATCCCCGTGCTGGGATAGGGAGGCACGTGTTTGTCCTTCATCGCAAGCTGTGTGAGAGAAGCTTCTAGAGAAACACTCAGAATGCAGACACAGGGAATAGGGGTCTGGCAATGTGCCCACCTGGGGACCCTAATGGGGCTGAAGGTTTCAGCATCTCAGAGGCACAGAGTGGAGCTGTTCTTGGGGGTGCACGTGAGTTGCAGGTATGAGGAGCCTGGCTGTTTTGGAAGTGCCTTCACCTGTGTTAGTCCACTTTGCATTGCTATAAAGAAGTATGTGAGGCTGAGTAATTTATAAAGAAAAGAGGTTTATTTAGCTCATGGTCCTGCAGGCTGCAAAAGAAGCATGGCATCAGTATCGGCTTCTGGTCAGGACCTCAGGAAGCTTTTATTCTTGGGGTAAGGGGAGCAGGGAAGTCACATGGTGACAGAGAAATCAAGAGAGAGAAGGAAGGAGGTGCCACACTCTTTAAAAAGCAAGGTTCCATGTGAACTAGTAGAGTGAGAACTCACTCATCATGAAGGAGGGATCTGCTCCCCTGACCAAAACACCTCCCACCAGGCCCCACCTGTAATATTGGGGATCACATTTCAACATGAGCTCTGGAGGGGACACTCATTTAAATTATATCAGCACCCACGAGGACTGCTTGGAGGAGCTAAGTGACTCCATTGAGAGGTGGCCACTGGAAGCTCAGGGGCTGAGGCTTGAAGGGGAAAGGTGGGGTGAGAGACAGGGCTGCATAATTAGAACTGTGGATGGAGACCCCCCTTGGAAACTTCCTGTGGACTCATAGGAAGCTCCTCAAGGAGAGATCATCCTTATTGGGAATCTGCCTTCCCAGAGGCAACAAAGACCAGATTATGTCTGAGTCTGCCAGTGTCCCCCTTACCTCCTCCCTTCACTCGCCTCAACTCTGGGGGAGCCCAAGGGCAGCTTCATGGAGAGAGAGAGTAGGAGAGAAGGGTCAGGGGAGAGAGAAGCAGCTGACTATGTATCTCTCCTTCACTGCAGCTTCCTAAGTGTGATGGTTGATACTCAGTGTCAATTGATTGGATTGAAGGATGCAAAGTGTTGTTTCTGGGTGTGTCTGTGAGGGTGTTGGCAAAGGAGATTAACATTTGATTAGTGGACTGGAAAAGATTAGATTTGTCCACCCTCAATCTGGGTGGGCACAATCTAATCAGCTGCCAGCTTGGCCAAATAAAGGCAGGCAGAGAAACATGAAAACTCTAGACTCTCAGCCCACATCTATCTCCTGTGCTGGATGCTTCCTGCCCTCAAACACTGAACTCCATGTTCTTCAGCTTTGGGACTTGGACTGGCCTCCTTGCTCTTCAGCTTGCAGATGGCCTATTGTAGGTCCTCAAATTGTGATCCTGTGAGTCAATGTACTTAATAAACTCCCCTTTATATATCCATCTATCCTAGTAGTTCTGCCCCTCTAGAGAATACTAATGTCCTAAGCATGAAGCAGGGCCCTGATTTGGCACAGAAAGAAAATTTTAAATTGAATTAGTGGATGGTATATATACTACTTTAATTATCCTATTAAATCATTATTAAATTATTGAATGGGATATTTTAATTATTAAAATTGAGGCTTTTCATGCCTGAAGGTGACTGGAGAAGACATATATATATACACACACACACACACATATGTATATTAACATTTAATTATTTAATATTAACATTTAATTATTGAATATTTTATGCCTGAAGGTGACTAGAGACAATATAGATATGTACGTAAAATACATATATATGTGTATATATGTATATAAAATACATATGTGTGTATATGTATATAAAATACATATATGTGTATATATGTATATAAAATACATACGTGTGTGTATATATATATAAAATACATATATATGTGTGTATATGTATATAAAATACATACGTGTGTGTATATGTATATAAAATACATATATATGTGTGTATATGTATATAAAATACATACATGTGTGTATATGTATATAAAATACTTATATATGTGTGTATATGTATATAAAATACATATACATATATAAAATCTGAGAGGACCTGGAAAAGCTAAAGGCCTGCCTCAAGAGTTCCATTGCACAGGGTTAAAGGAACAGCTGAAAAAAGAAAGTTGCTTTCTGCTTATATACTCTGTAGTTCATTATGATCAACAAGACATGCTCACATAGAGTTGATATAATAGAGGTTATGCGATTTTGAATTTTGCTTTCTTATTTTTTATTTATTTTTGTGTGTTCTTTTTTGTTTATTTTTTAGTTTTTTATTATGTTTTAATTTCTGTGGTACATGTGCAGATCATGCAGGTTTGTTACATAGGTATAAACATGCCATGGTGGTGGTTTGCTGCATCCATCGCCCCATCATCTACATTAGGTATTTCTCCTAATGCTATCCCTCCCCAATCCTGCCACCCCCTGCTATTCCTCCCCTAGCCCCCCACTCCCCCAGGCCCCAGTGTGTGATGTTCCACTCCCTGTGTCCGTGTGTTCTCATTGTTCAACACCCACTTATGTTGAGAACATGCAGTGTTTGGTTTTCTGTTCTTGTGTCAGTTTGCTGAGAATGATGTTTTCCAGTTATTTAAGATTGTAACATGAGTACTTCCTCATACTCAAAAAGAAGTTTCATAACCATTTCATGACTGCTTGATGGTTCATTCAATGACTGTGCTTCTCCGATGATTAGATATTTGGACTGTTTCAAATAATTTACATTTTATGTTCAGAATTATTGCATATACAACCATATAAGCCAAGTAGAACAAGTGAAGTTGAGCTCTGACTTGTTTTACCTAAAGCATTAAAATGAATGAATATTACCACTCACTGGGGGGAATCAACCTGAAAAATTAGATTTTCAAGAAATGTGGGCTTCTTTAAAACAATAGGCTGATTGTTCCACTTGACTAAACTTCAGAATGATTCTAGACAGGAAGTGAGAGGAGTGGGCTCTCAGACCTTCATTGAAGAAACCTACAAGCTTCCACAGAGGATATCAGAGATGCCACAGATTTAATGGTGAACCAATACCCTGTATCATTTTGATTTCAAGATAGTACACCTAGGAAATTCCCTTTCCCAAAATTTATTGGACCTATCCTATCTAGTAGTATTAGTCGCCAGGTCCCACGGTATTTCATCAGGGCTTTAAAATTATCCTGACAAGTGAGTAGGAGAGATTCATTCTCCCTATTTAGCAGACGAGAAAACTGAGGCTCAGAGCTTTTCCAAATTCACTCTACTGGGGGTGGGGGTAGCAGTGCCTGAGAAACAGAACCTTCTTTCTCCGAGTTCATATGTATGTATGCATTCATCTATGTATGTATATATGTATGTAGGTATGCAATTGACACAATTTGTAATAATCTGGAATGCATGTATATAGATACAAAATTTTGACATGATTGGCAATAATCTAGGACTGGAATGGTTTGCTTGGGTAATGAAGACCCTGGAATGTGATATGGTCTGATATCACTGGTGCAGTGTGTATTCAATTCTTCAAATTCTTGAATTTCAAGCCAGAGATGAGCATTTAACAATTAATAAAACTCAGCGAAGTATGGTCTGGAAGAGGGAGAGAGCTCTATTCAAAGTGCTTTTTAGAATATACAGCGTTTCTTTCCCTTGATGAATACAGTGATCTAAGCTTTCCATTATTCAAACATGGGGTGAATAATAATAAGGCGCTGGCTGGGACTATTAAGGAGGAAAAAATACTTGGAGGGTTTTATAAACCTTTACGTTTAAACTCGTTTGACCTCATCTCTTGGAGAAAACATTCCCAAGACTCCTTGCTGCAAGCTATTTTATTTTCTATTCAGGTCAGAGTTGCTAAGAAATCCTTGCTCTCTTCAATGTAAGAGGCAGTGGGTTATAGAATCATCAAAAGGAGACACAGGGAATAGCTGCAAGGCGATTGCCTTCCTCCTATGGGGACAAATGCTGGATTCCACCCTATAATGTGTTCCTCGTGTAGCTGAATCTTATTTCACTGGTGGGTGTAACCAGAGACCTTTGCCCCCAAATTCATTGCAAGCGGCTGTGGACAACAAAGGCCCCTCGACGACTGATGAGTTCTTCTGGAATGAGCGTAATCCAAAACCCATCACAGAGTTTTATTAGAACCAGCAAAGGCGACAGAACTATTGGTCATAACTCCAAAGAAGTTAGAGAAAACCCACACACTTCAGGGACTGATGCAAAGCTATTGCTTTAACTAGAGGTTCACATGAAGGATTTTTTTCTTTAATTTCTCATTGACTGAAGGCAGAAGAAAGTGCCAGTGTTGTCAAATTTGGGCCACTATTTTGGCTTTTTTTTTTTACTTTTCTGGAAAATGTGATCACAAGCCTCTCTAAGACAGAGAATATCTTCTGTTAGTTTAAATTTGACACACCTCATCTATAACTCAAGATGATTATAGGAACTAAGTAGAACTTAGCCTTAGCTTAACTTGTTTGCTTGGCAATGTTCTCTTGTTTTTACTGCCTTTTGCAGGGGAGAAGACAAACCCTTGAGAATTAATGAAATACGATTCAGACTGAGTCAGAAACCTAGCTTTTATCAATTATTGAAATGGTACCCTAGGAAAAGTTCTCAACTTCCCAGTGGATTTGGGACAGCAATTATTATCAAGGACAATCTAATTACTTAGGGTTCATCATTTTAATTTCACAGATGAGAAAATAAATGTTACTGAGAGAAATTCTATACTTTGCACAAACAGCAGAGTGAGCAGGTGTGGAGCTAGACACTAAAATCTCACTGAGGCTCATTTTCCATGCACTCAGTTTGCTCTATAGTGTTTTCTTCTGTAGAAAATACTTTCTCTAGGACACTTTTCACTGGACATTCACCTACTCTTCCTTCCCCAGTCATGCACTTTGCCAAATTTTGGACCAACATATAAACACAAACTTTAGTTTAATTCTGAACTCCAGTTTGCTTGTAATCACCTCTCTTGCATTTCTGGATCCTAACTGGCATCGCAATATGCTATAAATTATGGAAAGGAGGGATTTGGGATGTTTAGAATATCAGAGCATCCATAATTCTGTTTCCAGAAACCTGCTACTTTCTGGACCACCCCAAAATAGTACATCAATGGAGCTTTTGAGATAATTCTATTATGACAGCATGGACGATGCTGTAATATAGTTTTTATTTTATATGTCTGTCAAATCAACTATTTTTAAACTCAAATAGGGCAAGTGCTGAGTTTTCTAAATTTGTAAGTAATTTAGTTAGGTACATGAAATGGTTATAGGAAATTTTTCTAGACACAACCAAAGAAAAATTTATATTGGATACATACACACACAGTTATTTAACAGATTCATATTCACACTTAAAACATTTACTGTATTTAATAAACTCCCTCTTAATATAAGCCAATATACTGTCAATATACCAGGTAGGGAACCATACGTATGAGATCTCTGCCCTCATAAAGCCTTCTGGTTATTTGGGAAGACATAATTATACAAATAATAGCAAGTGCAAAGAGTTCAATGAAGAAATAAGGTGGGTGCTATGTAGGCATATCTTTAGTAAGTGTGGGCGGAGATTGCTAAGAGGGCTTTCTGGAGAGTATAGCATTTAAGCAGAAATGTAAAGGATGGTCAGGAATTAGTTAGGTAAACTGGGGTGGGGAGAAAGTTCATTCTAAGCAAAAGTAACCAACACATGAAAACCTCAAAGATGGGACAATCTATGGCACTTTTATGACACCGACAGAAGTCCAATGTGGCTGAATGGTAGAAGCAGAGCCCTGTGGTGGGTTTGAGGGGATGCTGAAGTAATGGGTCGGGAATGTGCTGGTATCAAAAAGCAATAGGAGGTGTTGATGCATTTAAAATTTTGAGCAGCAAGAGCTGATTTGAATTTTAAAAAGAATGCTTACATTTGAAAGAAGCATCAATTTGAACGGTATAAGGATGGATTTGAAAAGACTAGTAAGGATGCAAATATAATAGAGCTATATATGCTGGTGGCTTTAACTAGGATAACAAATGTAGGGCCGAAGAGGAGAGAGTTAAGCAAATGGATTTGAAAATACTTAGGGAGAGTAATCAATCAGTTATTGATTGAATTTATCCTTGTGGGAGGATAAAAAAAAAGATCCAAGATAAAGTTGCAAATTTCTAATTTTAACAACAGTTGGACGGTGATACCATTTATCAACATGAAAAACCTGGGGAAAAAGGAAATTTGGAGTGGGATGGTCATGATAACTATATTATCTGATGTTTATTGAGCATTTACTATGTGCCAGTGACTAAGTGTTTTATATATATATGTTATTTAATTTTCTTATGACTTTGAAGTAGACACAGTTATGGATGATTTATGTAGCCCTCCCTACAGTCATATAGCTGTACCTGGAAGGACTAGGATTTCAGCACAGTCTAATCTCAGAAGCCCTGAGTTTACTTATTACCCTATTTGAGGATTCATGTAGAAATGCTGATTAGAAAGTGAAATATATAGTTCTAGATCTCAGAAGCAAAGACTAAACAAATGATATACATTAGGGTCTCATTGGATTAGTCATGATGGGCTATAAAATCTCAATGATTTAACAGAATAAATGTGCGTTTCTTGCTCACATGTCCCTCTCTGGTGGCTCTCCTTGGCAGCTTCTCTCTAAATGTTGACTCAGAGATCTAGACTTCTTCCAACTCGTGGCTCAACCACTCTGGGATTTCCTTGGAGTCCTCCACTGGTTTCTCTGCATTCAGTTACCTGATGAACTACGAGAAGGAGTGCAAGATATCTCACGGTATTTTAAGGAGCCAGAATTAGAAGTGGTATGCACCATTTCCACCCAAATTATAGCGGCCAGACAATTCATGTAGCCCTAATTGGTCACTTACACTTAGCTCTTGACTCAGGAGGAAAATAGATTTTTCACAATCATATAGATGATGACTGAAGCCATGAGAGTGAATGAACTCCCCTAGTGAATGCGTAAAGAGTTAGAAAGATGGCCTAGGTCCGATATCTGACAAGATCTGTATAATAATGATGATGATTAAGAATAGCTAAAACTTTTAGAGCACTTACAATGTTCCAGGCACATTTACATATATTAATTCATGGACTCCTTATAAAAGCCCTTTGATGTACTGCTATTATATCTTTTTTTATAGAGATAAAGAAATAAAGTTACAGAGATAGTAAATAACTCTCTGGAGGTCACATAGTAAGTAAGTGGCAGAATAAGAATTTGAAGGCAAGTAGTTTGTTTCCAGAGTCTATGAGTTTAATCTATGTCATATGCTACATAATTACTAACCTCAAGTACCTGAAAAGTGTCACATTAATATGTAAGTATCTTTGCTATGAGTTCCCAAGGGGCAGGACTAAAACTAATAAATGGAATTTAAATTATGGTAGCGTTCAGCCCTGGAAGAAGGCAGCTCTAACAGAGCTATCTAAAAGAAAGCAAACTGCATCCTGAGATAGTGAGATTCTCATCTTTGGAAGTACCCAAGCATAAGAAGAACAAATCCTTGGTAAGGGTGTCATAGAGAGGATTCAACCATCAAATGAGTGCTTGGGAGAGATAACATTTTTTATTATTAATTTCTATCTTTAAGTTCCGGGATACATAACATTTATGTTCTCCATATATTCACCATTTCTTCCAGTGAGTGTATAACACTTCTGCCAGTCTGATTTCTGAATCAGTTACTTAAACTAAGTTCCAATTTCTGTATTTTCCACATATTCGCCCTGAAAGTAGGAGGAGAAAAAAAAGGAAACATAAAAGAAGAATGTGCCTCCATCCTTAAAGATCTTATAACTTAATTAAAGAGCAAAGACATACAGGTGTGTATCATCCTTGAATTGCCAGAGCCACCTGTTTAGAATCTAATCTGGAAGAGATTGAGAGTGATTTACAGATAGCAGAGGCTCTCAAGGTTAGCTCAGATGTGTTAGCTCTCTGCTCCAAAGTCCTTTTGCTCTCCGCTATCAAGGTTGTTCTCCAGTTTTAGCAAGCATTGAATCACCTGGAGGGCTTGTTAATCAACCTCAACTTTCTTATTCAGTAGATTTAGGTTGGGGCCTGCAAATTTGCATTTCTAACAAGTTCCCGGTGATGTTGCTGCTGCTGGTGATGTGATCTCACTTTGGGATTACCGCTCCAAGACTTATCATTCAATATCATAATCTTCTGTTTATGTGTCTAGCTTCTTCTTTTGAACTGGAACAGAGACTATCTTCTTTGTCTTTATATATGAAGGGTCTACCCCTCCGTTCTTCAGTAAATTTGTGTGAAGTAAATAATTTGAAAGAAATGTGTAGTTTTCTAGAAGCACAAAGGAGGGAAGAAACTATGGCAATCAGCAGGGAAGAATCCTGTGTCCCCTCCTCCCACATGTTTGGAAACATGATTCTTGCAAGGAGGTGTTTAAGTTTAAAAGCAACCTTATGCAAGCACAAATGTGTATACAAATACCCCATTTTATAATTATGCACACAGGACGACAGTCCTCAAAGGAGCATCAGAATATTCCCATCTTCCTTTTTTGTCATTTTCCTTCATCTTCAGACTGTCACAGCCACTTCATGAAGGAAAATATTCTTTCTTGTACATTGAATGTAATTTGCCCCTTCCTGGAGTCCATTCCCTTTGGGTTGGTGTTGGCTGAACTTTGCAGTCTTCACTGAAGGGGGAACCCTTTCTCACTGTTCCCTGGGAGAGCAGCCCCTTTGAAGTCACAGCTGGCTTGACTAAACTCATTTCCTCCATCCACAATGTGCCTCTGATGTAGTGTTGGCTAAGGCTCCCTCTTGCCGGCTCCCGCTCTTGAAACAGACCCAAGTGCAATGTTCAATGTGAGTGTTTGGCTTGGCTTAAATTTGGCCGAATCATCTGTACTTTGTTTCATTTGAAAGCCTTACTTTTTTTCTCTCTTTCTTTTCTCTCGCAACTAGTTCATTCCAGATGTTTTTGATTTGTCTTTTAGTGGTCTACTCCACCCAGTTCCTAAATCAGTAAATCATTTTCATGCTTCTTCCAAAATCTAAGGAAAGAAAATGCTCAATTAGAGGGAAACTGATTGTAGGTCTCATAGAGTTTACACTTGGGGATGGCTGCTCTCCTCAGGAACTACCTTTGAAAGGTAGGAGAAAATGTCTTGCTTGAGAATACTTAGATTTGGCTTTGCTTCACCCTCCTTTCAACTTTTCAGCATTTGGAATAGGAAAGCAGGCAAAATGTTGATATGCTAATATTATGCATGTCCAAGCTCATCCTCTACTTTAAGGCTTGATGTGTAATTGCTATTCTTGCTTGAAGTCATTCAATTACTGAAGTGCAAATAGAAGTTCCCATTATCTGAACCCATATGTGGCGGTGATAGAATGTACTAACATATAATATTAATGGCCTTTCTCTCTTTACCGTCACCTTTTACCCTTCTCGGCATTTTGATTGTGATGATGAGGGTAAGGACAAAATGTTTGCTTTATTATCATTATGAAGAGTAAAGAACTTGTCCTTGGTGGAAATCACAGACCCGATAGGCTAGTCAAAGATTTTAGAGAGAAAAGTCAGTAGATTCCCTGAGTTTGGGAAGAGAGTTTTGGCTATATTGAGAGCAGAGATGAGAGATTGAAGGCAACTGACTGTATAATAAGTTAAAAAAATGGAGAAGAAAATTTTAAGACATTTTGCCATCACAAATGCAATTTCTCTCTGATGCCTTTTCAAGTGATTTTAGTTAAGATTACATGTCTTTCTAAGACTTTTCTTTTGGAGAGTATATGTTTTGTCTTTCAGATTTGATATTCAGATGAGACATACTGTTCAGGTTGCACCTATAAAATGTTGTGATACTTAATTAATTTCATTCTGCTGTATTATCATCTGACACCAGAACCCAGCAGAAGACAAATGGCTTTTAGAGCTATACAGATGCTCTAGTTTTTTGTGAGAAGAGTTCTAGTTACTCATGGCATAATGCATTTAATTAGGTTAATTACTCAGCTTCTCTGAATCACTTCTTAAAGGTGATTATATTAATATCCAACTTGCAGGACCATCTTAAAAATTAAATGAGATCATTTAAAGTACCTGTCACTGGTAAAATTTGTAACTGGTGTGTTGAACAACCATAAATCATAAAGTGGCATCAAAACACAGCTTCATTTTGATCTTCAACTTTAACTTTGTTATTCAGTTACTCAGTTATCCAGGCCACTAGTTGAAAATGTTGGCAGATTTCATCAATTTTTGGGCATTCTTAGATAATAGGTAATAGATGATAGAAAATTATCCAATCACGCTGTATATCAAAATCAGATGAGTCAGAAATGTCTAGTAAATGTCGAATTCAATGTGATAATCTAGAAGTTAATATTATAGCCTTCATTGAAAGATAAGACATCTTCCCCTAACCCATTCATTAAGTTGGGCAACCTAAGTAGGCCAGTCTATGTTTGGGAGGATGGGGTATGAGTAGCCCCCTCTTTTCACTCACCTTCCTTCCCTCCTTTACTGCGTGTTCACCTGTTTTCTAAAGCTTGAATTGACAGCCTGCCCTGCATTGAATGCAGGAAGAGAATTTGGATAGAGGTGAGAATTCTGATTTGGCCAGTTGTGAAAATGCTTCTTATCTGAGCCTGTCCGATGAGTTCAGTTAACATTTTTTCTGATGAATATTTCTGTGGGATCTTTGGAGCCTCCCCACAGAATTTCTTTTAGCAGGATGTCATGGGCATAGGAAGGGTCATAACTCTTGGTCAGTGTAACCCTGATACACATTAAACTCATATTTCCAGCAGTCTACTCAATATACGCTCAATGGATGTATGGATGTCTTTGCCCTCTGGCAAAAGCCCCCTTTGGCAGGATCTATATTTAAATGACTGACCTTTCCAATGAGATTCTGCATCCGAAGACTGAAATTCATACCGAGGGAGGTGCAGTGATTTTCCAGACCCCTACTCCCACTCTGTGATGGCAGGCCATTTCACCTTGCGCTATACCTGAATATGCTGAATATTCTCCAGGCATGTGCTACTCATTAGGCCACAGCATTTCCCTAAATTCTCTCCAGAATGTGTAGAACATTCTCTTCAGCCAGAGAAACTCTCTTTAAGCTTAAGGTAAAATAAGGTGAGAGTAGGGGAGGAAGGGATGGCATCAGAGCACAGCTTTTTAAAAATAAATATTTTCCAGAAAAACATTCTTTCTAATCTCTATTCTTTCATCACCCTTTTAACATCTTTGTGGGTTTTAGGTCCATATGACTCTCAGACTTACTCTGAAACTTCTGCAGGTGACGCAGAACCCCATCTTGGAACTTTTTATCTATTTCATCTTGCTGCTTTAATAAAAACTTCCAAGTTTATATCCTGTTATACACCCCAATGTCACAATTTTTGTATTTTACCATCACCAAATGAAACATAAGTTTTTTGAAAACTCTAGCAATTATAATGTCTTTGGCACAGTCTATCGTATACCTAATATGGCAATGCTCACAGAGATCTATAAGAAATTAGTTTTAATTAAATTGAATGCCTCGGGTTTGTCTTAATTAACACATATGTAGAAATGTGGTATGGTTGAGTGATCTATAAATATATGCTGAATTAAAGAAAATGAGTTCACATGAACTCTGACTTTGCTATTTGGCTTTGTAACATGAGGTGAAGCATCACTTCAAAAGATAGTTTCTTATTTATCAAATTGAAATTTTGTTGCTATCACCTATGAGCCCCTTTTATTAATAGCTGTAAAAACTCCAGAATTGTATAATTCTACACATGGATTTTTCTTATTATAATAGTTTCACATGTGTTCCTCATATGGTCAAGTAGACAGCAAGGGGATTGTGGGTAGGACTATGGATCACCTGTGTGTTTGTAGGAGTAGATGTAGTTGATAAAATTTTTCACCTCATCTTCTGTAAAGAGCCTAAGTGTCCTAGAAGAGACAGGTTAATATGGATCAAAAGCAATGCCAAGCATGATACTGTTGGGTAATCTTTCTAATTGGTGGGTGATTAAGAACTGATTAAGGGATAGAATGTCACTATAGTGTGCTCTTTTGGAGTCTTCTGTTTGGTTTCTCTTGTGCACATTATGGCTTTGTGAAATTTGCACATAGATATATAGGCAAAGCAATTTCTATAGGATTCAGTAATCTACAAGTCCTATGCAGAAGAGCCATCTGTGAAGCTCAAAGGAAGGAGTGATCGCCTCACCTCTGTGGGGTTCAGAGGAGCTTTCACTGAAGAGAGGAAGTTGGATGAGACTTAGAGAATGATTAAGCATTTATGAGATAGAAAAAGAAGAAAGAAAGCTGACCTTAGGTAGAGGAAAATGGAAGTATTGATTTTTCTCTTCCTTTCAATGGGATTGGCAATAACTGAGAAAACTATGAAGAACTGGGACCCAAATGAGCTTTGGCAATATATACTAACAATAAAAATGCACTTACCAATGACACAGTAATCCTCTTCTGAGACGCACATCCTGGAGAAGCTGTCATATATGTGGACATGGAAATATGTCACAAAATATTTATAGCTGTATTATCTATGATAGTGAGAAATGGGAAGCCATTTAAATATTTATCATCATATATATGCAGCATATTAATCTGTGAGAGTACTATGATAAGGTGAATGAACTAGCAATACACCCATCAATATGAGTAAATCCTGACAACATAATATTGAGCACAATAAAGAAACATTTTATAAGAATCTTAATATGGTACTCTTCACATATAAAGTCTATAATATGAAAGAAAACCCTTGACATTGTTAAGGAATTCTTTTGTATTAGTATGACAACATTCAGTAAAATAATACACACAAAGTTTAGTGGTGGTTATCTTTGGGATAGGAAATGTGTGAGAGAAGAATGGGAACAAAAAAGTATATACAAAGAATATCAATTGTATTGCTAGTGTTAGCTCTTAAGCCTAGTGGTAGGGGCATTTTTCTTTCTGGTATTCTTTAGAATTATCTGAACATATTAGATGCCTGAAATATGTGTGCCATATACATGTACACAAAAAATCTTTTTAAAATATAAGCCCTATTGCTGGCAAATGTACATTGAGACATATGACTTAGGCTAGAGAGCAAAATGGGCTCTCAGTGCTTCCTCCTAAATGAACTTTGCCCTCCATCACAGGGCAGGAAATCTCTACACTACTGACCTTGTCACAATGAAGCAGGAACAGAGAAAAAAGCATGATTCACGTTGTAGGTGGTGAGTCACAGAGGCTGACCAACTTGCTCTCTTGATCCATTAATTAGACAAATCTTTCCTCAGCAGAGGCATGAGTGAGAGGTTGTATTAGTCTGTTCCAATGCTGCTATGAAGAAATACCCAAGGCTGGGTAACTTATAAAGGAAATTAATTGACTTGCAGGTCTGCAGGACTAAGGAGGCCTCAGGAAACTTACAGTCCTTGCAGAAGGGGAAACAAACATGCCTTTCCTCACATGGCATCAGGAGAGAGAAGTGCTGAGCAAAGGGGGAAAAGCCCCTTATAAAACCATCAGACCTCATGAGAACCCACTCACTATTATGACAACAGCATGGAGGAAACCACTCCCATGATTCAATTACCTCTCACCAGGTCCCTCTCATGACACATGGGCATTACGGGAACTACAAGATTGAATTTGGGTAGGGACACAGCCAAACCATATCTGAGGTGGTGAAAATGTCCAAGATTGTCCTCATTATTTCTGAGAAAGCAGAAGTTTCTATTATAAGGCCCATTCCTTCCCTTTCCTCTTTAATAACCTGAGCCCTCAATTGATACTTATGTTATTTATTAGAAAATAAGTTTTATTGATATAAAATGTGTCTGAGTTATCTATAGCTATTCTACTACATAAACTAGGGCTTTAGTTAATGTAATTAGATTTCTAAAGAGTTTCCTGATTATTTGGAAAGACAAAGGAAACAAACACCTCTTGAGTGCCCATCATGCCTAGTCTTTTGCAACTTTGCAACTGTGATGCCCTGCTCTGACTGGTTCCCTGAAGAAGCATCCCCAGTTGCAAATAACTTATAAAACCGTTTAGACCACCTCAGGTCTGTTTGGGTAACTTGTGGTCCACAACTTACTTGAGAAAGGCAGATGGAGAGCCAAGAAAAACCTGGTAAGGTTAGCAATTTTCAAATTTATTCAAACATTGCTCTCATGTGCTTTCAATACAGCATATTTTCCCCCAATTCTAATACCTGTAGATCATCTTGGGAAGCTCTGCATAAAAAAACATGCCCATGATGGCTGATGAGTGGGGTATTGGTGGCTGCAAACTAATTTCCAGAATCTAGTTCTACTAAATTTCAAGGTCAGGAGGAGAGCCAGTTAAGAAATAGGAACAAGCTGTATGTTGAAATTAGAGGTGAACTACCATAATGGTTACCATAATTAACCTTGAATAGGTACCTAAAAGCAGTACATGGCATTGAAGTTGGGCATCATGCCCATTCTTTCATCACCAAAGTTCTCAAAAAGGGGAACACATTGGAACTGCATGATAAATAATACAACAGTCATGTGAATTATATAAAGCATTAGTTTTAGTTCTATTTGATTTGTTACAGAGTAGATAATAAATTTTTCATCGGGAGAATAAAGCAAGAAGATGCCATGTCCTTTATGGAAGAAAATATACCATGACTAATCTGAGCAATCTATAAGCCCCTTCCCAAATATTTCAGTCTGGAAACAACACTAAGAAAGCCAACAGTCAGATTGGAAGTACAGTGTCACAGAATCTGAAGGTTAGATAGTGACGGCTCCAATTAGGGCTCCCAACAAAGCAGCCTATAATGTTGGGGGAGAAGTTGTTTAATGTCTCTAAGTCAAATTTTATAATGCTATTGGTCATAAAGATGTTCAATGAGATAATGCATGTAAATAAGTAAGGATATAATGGTTCATTCCAAAGTGGACTTAACTTTTTCCCTTAAAGGTTGCTCCTTGACTTCAAAGCTGAGTATTCTCAGTTGAGTCAAATTTCTCAACACCTAGCACTAACTGAGAATTCTACACATGTATTCAGAGAGACTTTTCTCATAGCGTTTCTGCAATTCTGTTGTCAGTCTTGACTAGGAGCCTGGGGGAAATCATTACAGTATTTCGGAAATGCTTATTCAGTTTTACTTTTTGTCAAGTGGTGGCTGGATTTGGGTTATTTCTCTGAACACATCTGCCCTGAATTTGCATATATAATGAAAACAATTCTTTGTTAAAATGTTGTGTTTTTTTTGGTATGTTTAAATTTAATTTTGAAATATTTTGTTGTGGCTGAGATGCATGCTTTCCTAAGAGGAATTCCCTTATTAAAAAAAATGTGGATAATCCATAGGGTATGGTGGCTTAGAGAAACAGCAAAAGACTAGAAACACTAGTATATTCATAATTCCAGCAATTCCCAGCTGTGGGAGGAAGGAGTCAATTATCATTTAAACAAAATGTTTACTGAGGTATAGAAACATACACGTCTTTTTTTTTTTTTTTTTTTTTTTTTTTTTTGAGACAGAGTCTCTCTTTGCACAGGCTGGAGTGCAGTGGTGTGATCTCAGCTCACTGCAACCTTTGCCTCTGGGGTTCAAGCGATTCTCCTGCTTCAACCTCCTGAGTAGCTGGGACTACAGGTGCATGACACGACACCTGGCTAATTTTTTGTATTTTCAGCAGACATGGGGTTTCACTATGTTAGCGAGGATGGTCTCAATCTCCTGACCTGGTGATCCATTGGCCTCAGCCTCCCAAAGTGCTGGGATTACAGGCATGAGCCAACATGTCTGACCCCATACACAAGTCTTTAACATACAAATTAGTAGTTTTCATATATGGAATATTCTCCTTCTTTTTAAATTATAGATTCAAGGGTTATATGTGTGTGTTGTTACATGGGTCTATTCCTTCATGTTGAGGATTGGGTTTCTAGTTAACCTATAACCCAAATACTAGACATATACTAAATATGCAGTTTTTCAACCCTCTTCTCCTTCCCACACTCTCCCCTTTTGGAGTCCTCAGGGTCTCTTATTTCCATTATTGTGTCTATGTGTACCCATTGTTTAGCTTCTACTTAGTGAGAACATGAGGTATTTGATTTTCCATTTTTGAGTTGTTTCACTTAGGTTAATGGTCTCTACCTCTATTTGCATTGCTGTGAAGGACATGATTTCATTCATTTTATGGCTGCATAGCATCCCATGGTGTATATATACCACATTTTTAAAATCTAATCAAACATTGATGGACACTTAGGTTGATTCCATGATTTTGCTATTGCGAATAGTGCTGCAATAAACTCACAGTGCAGGTATCCTTCTGATAAAATTATTTCTTTTCCTTGGAGTATATGCCCAGGATTGGGGTTGCTGCGTCAAACTGTGGTTGCAATTTTAGTTCTTTGAGAAATACCCATACTGTTTTCTACAGTGACTGAACTAATTTACATTCCGACTAACAGTCCATAAGAATTCCCTTTTCTCCACATCCTTTCTAACAGTCCTTTGACTTTTTAGTAATAGCCATTCTGACTTGTGTGAGATGCTCTCACATTGTGGTGTTAATTTTGATTTCTCTGATGATTAGTAATGTTGCACATTTTTTCATTTGTTTGTTGGACACTTGAATGTTTTCTTTTGGTAAGTGTTTGTTCATGTCCTTTGCTCACTTTTTAATGGGGTTATTTGGTTGTTTGCTTGTTGAATTATTTATTTATAATAGATTCTGGATATTCGTCCTTTGTCAGATGCACAGTTTGTAAATATTTTCTCCCATTCTATAGGTTGTCTGTTTAGCCTGCTGATTATTCCTTTTGCTGTGCCGAAGGTTTTTACTTCAATTAAGTCCTATTTATCTATTTTTGTTTTTGTTGCAATGGCTTTTGAGGACGTGGTCATCGATTCTTTGCCTAGGTCAATGTCCAGAAATTTTTTTTCCTAGGTTGTCCTGGAATTTTATAAATTTATATCTTATAATTATGTCATGAATCTTCAGGTTTTTTTTTAATTTTTATTTTTTTGTGAGAGATAGGAGTCCCATTTCATTCTTCCACATATGGTTTGCCAGTTTTTCCAGCACCATTTATTTTATTATTATTATTATTATTATTATTATTTTTAATTGTATTTGGGCTCTGGAGTACATTTGCACGTCCAGCATCCTGCAGGATTGTTGCATAGGTACATACATGCCATGGTGGTTTGGTGTCTCCACGCCCATCTCCCCGGTTGCCTACATCAGGCGTTTCTCCAGGTGTTATCTCTTCCCCTCCTCTCCGCCTACCACAGATGTCCCCCTCTCCTTTCCCCTCCACCCCCTTACCTGGCCCAGTGAGTGTTGTTTCCTTCCCTGTGCCCAGATATTCTCATTGTTCATCACCTGCCTATGAGTGAAAACATGCAGTGTTTGGTTTTCTGTTCTTGTGTCAGTTTGCTGAGAATGATGATTTCTAGGTTCAACCGTGTCTCTACAAAGGACACGAATACATTGTTTTTTATGGCTGCATAGTATTCCATGGTGTATATGTACCATACATTTTTTTTTTGTCCAGTCTATCATCGATGGGCATTTGGGTTGGTTCCAGGTCTTTGCTATCGTAAATAGCACCACAATGAACATACATCTGCTTGTGTCTTTATGATAGAATGATTTATAATCCTTTGGGTATATAACCAGTAATGGGATTGCTGGGTCAAATGGAATTTCTATTTCTAGGTCCTTGAGGAAGCACCACACTGTCTTCCACAATGGTTGAACTAATTTACACTCCAACCAACAGTGTAAAAGTGTTCCTTTTTCTCCGCATCCTCACCAGCATCTACTGTCTTCAGATTTTTTAATGATCGCCATTCTAGTTGGTATGAGATAATATCTCAATGTGGTTTTGATTTGCATTTCTCTAATGACCAATGATGATGAGCATTTTTTCATATGTTTGTTGGCTGCATATTTGTCTTCTTTTGAAAACTGTCTGTTCATATTCTTCACCCACTTGTGAATGGGTTTGTTTGTTTTATGTTCCTGTAAATCTGTTTTAGTCCTTTGTAGATTCTGGATATTAGTCCTTTGTCTGATGCATAGATTGTGAAAATATTTTCCCATTCTGTTGGTTGCCAGTTTACTCTAATCATTGTTTCTTTTGCTGTGCAGAATCTCTGGAGTTTAATTAGATCTCATTTGTCTATTTTGGCTTTTGTTGCCATTGCTTTTGGTGTTTTAGTCATGAAGTCCTTGCCTGTGCCTATGTCCTGAATGGTTTTGCCTAGGTTTTCTTCTAGGGTTTTTATGGTGTTAGTTCTTATGTTTAAATCTTTAATCCATCTGGAGTTAATTTTTGTATAAAGTGTAAGGAAGGGGTCCAGTTTCAGCTTCCCGCATGTGGCTAGCCAGTTTTCCCAACACCATTTATTAAACAGGGAATCCTTTCCCCATTGCTTGTTCTTGTCTGGTTTGTCAAAGATCAGATGGTTGTAGATGTGCCAGCACCATTTATTGATTAAATTCTCATTTCCCTGTTGTTTATTTTTGTTGATTTTGTTGAAGATCAAATAGTTGCAGGCTTGTGGCTTTATTTCTGGGTTTTCTTTTCTGTACCTTTGATGTCTTTCTGTCTGTTTTTATAATAGTACCATGCTATTTTGGTACTATAACCTCATAGCATAGTTTGAAGTCAGGTAATGTGATTTCTCTGACTTTGTTCTTTAGTTTTAGGATCACTTTGGCTATTTAGGCTTTTTTTGGTTGGGTCCCAAATAAATTTTAGGTTTCTTTTTTTCCTAATTCTTTGAAAAATGACATTGGTAATTTGATAGGAATTCCAGTCAATCTGTTGATTACTTTGGGAAATAGAGTTATTTTAATGACATTTATTCTTTTATCCATGAGTATGGGATGTTTTATTCATTGCGTTCATCTATGATTTCTTTATTTTTTCTTTGTTTTTTTTTTTTAATTGTATTTTAGGTTTTGGGGTACATGTGAAGAACGTGCAAGATCGTTGCATAGGTACACACATGGCAGTGTGATTCTCTGCCTTCCTCCCCATCACCTATATCTGGCATTTCTCCTCATGCTGTCTCTCCCCATCTCCCCACCCCCTGCTGTCCCTCCCTTATTTCCCCCCGGCAGACCCCAGTGTGTGATGCTCCCCTCCCTGTGTCCATGTGTTCTCATTGTTCATCACCTACCTATCTATGATTTCTTTCATCAGTGTTTTGTAATTCTCCTTGTAGAGGTCTTTAGCCTTGATTAAATATATTTCTATGTATTTTATGGGTTTTTTTTGTGGCTATTGTAAATGAGATTGAGTTCCTGATTTGGTTCTCAGCTTGAGTGTTGTTGGTGTATAGAAGTACTGCTGATTATTGTGCATTAATTTTGTTTCCTGAAACTCTGAAGTCATTTATCAGGTCTAGGAACCCTTTGGAGGAATCTCTAGAGTTTTCTAAGTATATAATTATGTCATTAGTGAGTAAGACAATTTTACTTCTTTTCCAGTTTGGATGCCTTCTATTTCTTTCTCTTGCCTGATTGCTCAGGCTAGAAAATCCAGTACTATGTTGAAGGGGAGTAGTGAGAGTGGGCTTCCTTGCCTTATCACAGTTATGAAGAAGAATAATAACTTTTCCCCATTCAGTATAATGTTAGCTGTGGGTTTGTCATACATAGCTCTTATTATTTTGAGGTTTGTTCCCTCAATGCCTGGTTCATTGAGGGTTTTTATCATGAAGGGGTTTTGGAATATTTTCTATACCCAAGAGGGATCCTTTCTTTCACTTCAGAAGTCCATACCTGCTCCAACCTCCCTAAAATCAGGTAAGAAATTTTCTGACTACTATCACCACAGTTTAGTTCTTGACTTTCATGTAATTGAATTATACAAAAAATAGTGTGTCCTATCTTGTAGGTGTCTTCTTTCACTCATTCATTGCTTTGTCTGTGAAATCTGATGGTAATATTGCTTGCAGTAGATGTTCTGTTTGTGTTGTTGCACAGTATTCCATTTTATGAATTTGCTGCACTTCATTTATCCTTTCTGCTATAGATAGACATTTGGATTATTTTAGTTATTAGCTACTATAAATAAAATCTTTCGAAATTCATATACTTTGAGTGGAGTTTGAAACAAAAGAAGGCTCTGCAACAGGTCCAGGCTGCTGTGCAAACTGTCCTGCCACCTGGGCCATATGAGCTAGAAGATATTATTCTTCTTAAAATGTCAGTGCTACATAGGGATGCTGCTTGCATCCTTGGCATACCTCTATAGTTGCATTGCAGCACAAGTCCTTGGGATTACAGAACAGATTCCTGCTTTCCTTCACAGATGATTACTTTCCTTTTGAGAAACAGGTTTTTTGGCCTGCTGTTTGTATTGCCACTAAATCTTTAAAAGACATTTTAGTTTCTATCAAACTGTCTCCTTTAAGATGGTGGGGAACAAGATAAGACTCGTGAATCCTATTAACATGGGCCTACTGCCAAACGTCTTTGCCCATGAAGTGAGCTTCTTAATCAGAAGTAATTCTGTGTGTAATAATGAAGGTGGGTAAGGCATTCCATGGATGGTAGTTTTGGTAGAAGCATTATGTATAAGGAAAGTGAATATCTATTCATGCCTATTCCAGTAAGAACAAAATATTGCCCGTGTTATGATGGAAGCACTCCAATGAAATTAACCTACCCCAAGGAAATGTGCCATATTAGGGATACTGTGTTAGTTTCTGTTGCTAGAAGACTGGGCACTCAGCAGTGGCCAGAGCCGGACTGACTTTGTTGAGTAGAAGTTCATGTTGCTGAGCCCATGCTTAACCTCCATTTCTGCCACCATGGCCACTTTGTCATTAGCCCATTAGGCAATGACAAGGGTGGCTGGGGAGAGAAGCTCACTAGTATCCACTTGATTATTAACATATTTCTCTGCCTAGGTCACCATTTGGTGTGCATTCGTATAGGACATAAACATCTTCATTTTCTTGCAATTCAGGGAGTCCATCTGTATACCTCTTCCCCTAACCTCCTTGTCACCACCTTACTTCCAAGTCTCTGACTCAGACTGAAATTTACACCACTGGCTTTCCTGGTTCAGGGCTTTGGACTTGGACTGAAGCTATACCATCTACTCTCCTGGGTCTCCAGCTTGCCAACTGCAGATTTTGTGACTTCTCAGCCTCCATACTGTGTGAGCCAATGCCTTACAGTAAATCATGTGCATACATACATATACCACATACATATATACATATATTTATACACATACAGATAAAGTATTCTATTGATTTGTTTCTCTAAAGAACTTAGAACAATACAAATTTTGGTAGGCAAATATATTCATTTACCTATGCTGAGAAATGGAATTACAGAGTCATCACATAGGCATGTGTTTAGTTTTAGAAATAGACAAGTTTCAAAAGGTTTTTCAAAGTGACAGCTTTCATTTAAGGGGAAAAAGTGATCTTTTTTTCCTTTGGGTAGGGAGGAAAAGAGAGCAAGAGATGCAATTGGTCCATATCTTTATAAGTTTCACATGAAACAATAAGATTATGTATCTCAGATGTTCTCTGTTTTAGATAGAAGAGGTGGAAATAATTTTTTTTCTTAGGGAAAAGAACCCAAAGGAGGATACTGAGTGCTTTCCTTCCTTTTGATTCTTCTCCTTGTTTGCTGCCTTTTGGTAAAGACATAGGTCACAGCCTACAGATAGATGGAAGAACAAAACAGAGATGTCAAGTAAAATCGCAGAGCTAAACTGTAAATAACCCTGATATTTTAATACTAAATCAAACTATAGAAAGAGCCGGAGTTACCTTTTCTTAGATATACTGTGGAAAAAGAAGGAAAAGAACAAGATTAATAAGAAAGGTTAATGAAGAAACTACATAATTATACCTGTGTCTCTTTCTTTAAAAGCTTTAAATACCATTTTAAATATAGTGTCTGGTAAAAATCAATGTTTACTTTGGAAGAAAAATTGTTTCTTGAGGATTCAACTTCCAAAACTATACCACAAACGATATAAAAAAACACTGGAATCCACCTTATGGTTGCCTTGTAAAAGGAAAAACAACTTCAGTTAACCTCTCTTTAGGAACCAGATTATCTACGACCATGATACTACAAATCACTATCTTATTAATTATTCATGTATGTTCTTGTTGAGACCTTGATGAGTATGTGTCCTGGATATTTACAGGTGGCAATCCATCCCTCCCAGTCATTACAAATTTCTCTTAGGATCGGCAATACGAGTACATTGTTAGCTGCAGGCTTCAGAAGGCATCTAACTATTATATAGGGCTTTGGGGGTATTTTAAAATTATTTGGTTCTATGCCTAAGCTAAATGGGGATGTGGAAACTACCTGCCTTGTGATCAGTGCAAACATATACAACAGATAATTCAGGTTCTCACAGGAAAAGCTATATAAACATTTTGTAATGTGAACTTAGGCATGTCACTCTCCCTCTTTGGCTCTCAGCCTTTTTATCTGGCAGAAATAGAGGTTTGAGGAGATAATCTTTAAAGGCGTCTGCCAGTTCTAATGCTCGATGACTTTATAATATTCATCTGGAAATGTAGTTCTTTTACCAGTAGATCTCAGAGACCTGAATTGTCAATATTTATCAAAGGAAGCTAATCAGTTCAACTAGACAAATGGAGTGTGACCACTATTGGGCTGACACTGTTTAAAAAAATCAAGAAAAAGTTGTGGAATGAATTGATGAATAAATAAATGCATGCATCAACAAAGAAAGCACTACACAACCAGAGTGACAAATTTGTCCGAGATATAATTACTATACTTCGTTGAATGCAATACTAAAACTGAGTGCCAGTAGATGCCTGAGTAACTTTTCTTAAATCTTGGATACCCTCTGATTACAATGCTTAGTGTGGTATAGAGGGAAAAAACATGGTGTCAGAAGATCTGATATCACTTCTTGAACCTACTACCTATCAGCATTGTGACATCAGGAAAAATCACATCATTTCTTTGAATCTGACTTGTTAGTTATCAAAAACTTAGTTGAACTTGATAGTTTAACTGTCAAGGACATAATTTCTTAGTGATCCAATAATTGATGATATTGTGAAGATAAGGTTATTTTACAAACTGAAAATAACTATTCAAGTTTTACTTCATTTGTATTATTAACAAACAATGTGATTTGAAAACAGAAGGGAATTAATGCAAGAATTAGGACCAGAAGATATCAAGGAGGCTTCACAAAAATGGCATTTGGCAAAATCATTATGTTTTCAGTCCTTTCCGTTTTCTGGTATGAATCAGGCATAAATTAAGGAATTCAACACAAATTGACCATTTATTTTGTGCTAGACCCTTGCTACATTTTAAAGGTGCCAAAATACCCATATTGTGATTCTTTTAAAAAATATTTTCATTTTTAATTTTTGTGGGTACATGGTAGGTGTATATGTTTATGGGGTACATGAGATGTTTAGATACAGGTATGCAATAGGAAATTAGCATATCATGCGGAATGGGGTGTCCATCCCCTCAAGCATTTATCTAATTACACTCTTTATGTTTTTTTTGAAATGTAAAATTAAGTTATTATTATGGTTCTTGATCTTATAAAGATCACAATCTTGTGGGATTCCTACATATTTGCTGAAAACTCTGTTTCAGGCAACTGTTAGGTTCCAACAATATAGTGGGGAATATGGAAGGCACTGACATTGTCTTGAAGAGCTTACATGTGGGCATAAAACATAGATTTTTCAAAAAATCAATTTTGATACAATGCCATAACTGCTATGTTAAAGGACTTGTAAGCTGTTAAGGGAACCCATTTGGGGGGTACTTAAACTAACAGGGAGAGAAGAGGAGAGTGTTTAGAAGTGGTGTAAGTCAGTGTTCCTCAAAGCTGAAATGCATAAGATTCACCTGCGGATCTTGCTAAAATGCAACTTCTGAACCAATAGGACTAGGATGGAGCCTGAGACTCTGTATTTCTAACAAGCTACCAGGTGGTGTTGATGCTTCTGACCAGTAACTTGCAATGAGACTTATGGATGTAGGAAACACGATAAGTTTTAAAGTAAATCATTCATTTGACATCTGTGACATGATTTTGCCTGATTGGTCTTTCTTTCTGGAGAAAACAAACAACAGAATTAAAGACCAAATCATTTACTTTCCTTCCAATGATTCTCAAAAGCTCTAAAGAGGTATGCTTTCTAGGGAGGCATATCTAAACTATCAAAGAATTTTGTTTAAGAACTAAGCCCACCCCAAGCCCTTGGTGCTCCCTTTGCCTGATAATCACTACTACAGTGAGCCCCTTTAAATAAGAGATTGTTGAAACTGTGTATCCTGAAGACATGTTGAGATTGAAAACCACTACTACCATTTAAAGCCTCACACAGATTTAGAGTTTGATAATATCCATGAAATCTGTTGATAGTTTTTTTCCTTTAATTCTTCTAGCTTTAAAATATCATTATGGAAATAATGTTAAAAGTCCCTCTTTTCATTCTTCTTGGGATATAGGGATGGGTAGGCAAGTTGACTGTCATGTTGAAGAATACACAGTAATATGAATGACATTGAACCCAGACAATTATCATAGAGTGGACAATATACTGTGTATACCTTTAGACAAAGTCTGGGTGCCCAGCTCTCCTTTGTGTGGCTTTAAATGAATCAGTTAATTTCTCTAAGTCCTAATGGCTCATGTTTAAAAAAGGTCAATAGCATATGGCTCAGGGAGTAGGCATCAGGATCCAGTGAAATGATGTGGGTAAAACAGTTGGCAGCTAGTAGGTTTTTCATCAATGTTAGTGTCCTTTCTCTTCCCCACTCTATTTGGAGTAAGAGAAGTTTGGATTTAGTGTTCTCTTTCCACCATTTTTAAGAAAGTCTTCATCTCTATCAAACAGAAAGCCTAGAAAACATCTGCTGCTTTTCCTTTCTCTTGAAAAACATGTGTATGAAAATTAAGGCAATGAAAAAGTTCACCTAAGTCTTGCTTACAATTCAAATGTTGTCATGTAGAGTCTTTGTGTTTTCTGTGAGTTAGGACTCATGATTGAGTTCTGGGTCCTTTATCTATAGAGATATCTGTTCATAAAGTTAGATCAATATGACTTAAGAATATGTCCAATAATTGGGAGATTCAAAATCAATAGATATTTAATTAAATTTTCCCCTAACAATCACAGCTATGCTACAATAAATGGACTATCACAGGAGATAGCGAGTGTTCTAACACTGAAGCGTAAGCAGATATTGAATATTGATTGTTTAATTACCTATTTCATGCATCAAAAACCTATTGGATACCTTCTAAGTGTTAGACACTGTGCTCAGCATTAGGGAAAGGGTTGGGATTACACACATGATGACCGATATAGCCAGATTGAGAACTTGAATCCTTCTAAAAATATTCTTTACTTAAAAAAATATTTATTTAGCAGGGTGGGTAGAAACATTCAATAGATAAAACTTTTATGTGTAACATAAAGGACTTATTACATGTTCTACAAAATATTTTACTTATTTGAAATTGTATTACAATTATAATTTTCTGAATTAGCCTACCTTATTGTGATCATATTGAAGAGTTTAAATGTTATATACGCTAATAAAGACACAAATTTTAGTCAATAGAACTAAGTCACGCCCTGTTTGGTCTGGGGATGTAGCTGATTTTGCTGATGCCAGATAGTGCTCAATTGGCTAGTCATCCCATATTGATGGTGAGGCCCAGACTGGATGCTGTAATTTATACATGCCTGTAGCAACAAAGCCTAACAGACAGAGAGTAAGTCTGCTGAAGAACATTTTAACCTTTCACTCAGGTATGCCATCTCCTTCCAAAGCAGTAAGACCAGTTTCCATTTTGTAGCTGTGTAAGGTTAGTGTGAATAAATAAAATCCAATGAGGGCCATATTTCCAGTTTGCTCCAGGTTTGTTTTACTATACCTCAGAGATTGCATGTCCCAAGAGGCTGCCTGACTAACCCTTTAATATTTCTTGTTCCCAAGTAGTCTAATAATTATAAAATCAGGTGTGAAAACAAATAACCACAAGATAATGTGGTAAATGTTGTGGTGATCATTTCCACCTGGCACTAGTCAAGGAGAAACAAGGTGAGGCCACAGAGTGGTCAAGTGGCCACCAGGACTCCGTGGGAGCTGAGCTAGGTTAGAAAGGTCTTCTAACAATAAACAGCAAATATCTCAGACATTTCATGTTCAAGACAGGCTGTTGGTTTATGTGATTGTTGCTTTCTTTTCAACATGATCAGTTTGGCTATGATTTTATAGACTGTATAGAGGGAAAACTAGTGATGAACTTCTAAAAAGGAAGTCATTTACTGTTTCTCCAGAGAATCTATTGATTTTTTTAAAAAAAGGGAAGCCATATTCTGCCATTTGAGATGTAAGAGCTCTTTCCTCCAGAGTGTTGTTAAAGTTCAGAATAGGATTCACTTGCAATCTTTTGTCTAATAATGTCCATAATTAGATGATGAGGGAATGCTTCCCCTATTTTCACTTACCTAGTTCATTTGGCTTGTGACGAGTATATAGGACCCATTATAATCCAAATACCTAAAAGGATGAGAATGAGGTCTTGATAATGTCTTTGTGCTTGCTTCCCAAGGATTTATTTTTAAGTTAGTAAAGAGAATATTTACTGAGTGTTTGTAGCGAGCCTTGAATTATGCCCAACATTATAGGAGATCCTCTCTCACCCCAAACTCATTCTACCTCGTCCATTCCTATCTCTGTGAATGGTACCTGTTTCTACACAGCTGCTTATGTCAGAAATTCAGGACCCACTCTGCACTGCTCCCTCTTTCTTACCTACTGTGTTAAGTAAATACTGTTGATTGGCCAGCTATGACACCTGTCCTTTACTGATAAACGCTAAATTACTCTCATGTAGGTACATTAATCAATCACTTGGATTACTAAAATTACTTTTTTAATTATAAAGATTTCAAACATACATAAAATTATAGTGTAACATAAAAACATCTCTATACTCCCTGCCCAATTATTAACAAAACTTAACATTTTTATACATGATTCAGACTTTTTAAAAAATGGAAACAGTTAAAATCCCATTTAGTATTTATCTGTTTTCTTCACCCTCTTCCTTCCTTCATCAGAGACAAGAAGCCATGCACTTGTACATTCTTCTATTTCATGTTTTTAAAATATTTATTACACATACATGTGTTTATAAATAGCATTTGATATTCTGGGTATTAAAATATATCAATATGGTATTAAACTGTATACATCATCTTAACATTACAACTTCTTTTTCTTTTATGTTTTAATCTTTAATAAATTCTTTATTTGTCATCATTGTGGCTCATTTTAGCCTCCTCCCCTTGCTCAATGTAAACTCCTGGTCCAGCTTGACTCTTACCTTTGAGATCTATTTACTTGTTCAATTTCAGTATGCCGACAGTCCCTGACTTACAATGGTTCAACTGAAGATTTTTCAACTTTATGATGGTGAAAAAGCAATATGAATTCATTAGAAACCATACTTCAAATTTTGAATTTTGATCTTCTCCTGGGCTAGCAGTAGGCATATTAAATGCATCTTCAACTTATGGTATTTTCAGCTTACACTGGTTTATCCAGAAGTAACCCCATTGTAAGTCTAGGAGCATCTGCAAATGTTTGATAATAACAGAACTGTTAACCTGCATCCCTGTAGAAAACAACTTTATCAGCTAGAGCACAGCACTTAGGTACAATTTATTTTGCCTTTCTGCAGCATCTACTTATTTTCAAAGTTATTTGGGTCAGCATTTTCCTCCACTCACCACTTAAAACTGATCTGTTTCATACATTTGAAATGTACAAAAAGCCAGAAATCCAGGACCCACCCTGGCCTGCTCCCTTTTTCTTACCTACTGTGTTAAGGTAAGTACTGTTGATTGGGCAGATATGATACCTGTCCAATTTAATGATAAATGCTTACATTTGTAATGTATGAAACAGAATCCTTTTTCACAGCTGCCTTATGTTGCAGTGTCTTGAACCTGTAAATAATTTTTAAAATTTGCATACATAAAAGTTTACTCTTTGTGCTGTAAGGTTCTATGGATTTTGCCAAATACAAAGTGTCATGTATCCACCATTACTGTATCATAATGAATAGTTTTACTACCTACAAAATCCTCCATGTTTTACCTATTCAGGACTCTTCTGGCAAAAACTGACCTTTTTATTGTTGCTATAGTTTTACCTTTTCCAGAAATCCACATAATTGAATCAGGTAGAATGTGGCTGTTTTAGATTGCCTTTTGTTTTTAACTTAGCAATTTGTATTTAAGATTTGTCCACATATTTTTTGTGGTTAAATAGCTTATTTATTTTTACTCTTGAATAATGTTCCATTATATAAATTTACTTCATGTAGTTTGTTGAACAATTCATCTACTGAAAGACCTCTTTGCTGCTTTTAGCTTTTGGATATCATAAATAAGACTGGCATATCATTTACATGTGTGTTTTTCTGTGGACATACGTTTTCAAACCAGTTGGGTAAATACCTAGGAATGTGATTGCTGGATCATATGGTAAAGCTAGACTTTCACATTGCTGGTGACAGTATAAACTGCTACAAGCTTTCTATAAAGTATTTGCACATTATTTCTCAAAAGATTTCACATTCTAATACCATTTGACCCACTATTTCTATTTCTAGGAATGCATCCAAAGGAAACAATTACAAACGGGAATAAATATTTATGAACAAATATGTGCATTATTTATGAGAGCAGAAACTGGAAACCACCTAAAAATCCAGTACTATGAAAATGAATATGTAAAGTATTACATATGCTCATGTGAAGAAATAGAATGTAATTATTAACAATTACATTTGTAATGTTTATTAATGATAAAAATACTTGTAACATTAAGTGAGGAAGGTAGATTATAAAATTATATTATCTCAATTATGTAGAGGAAAATGCTTAGCACAAGGCTGAAAGAAAACATGTCTAAAATATTAATGACAGTTGCTTCTGAGTATAAAAAAGAGGTGATTTTCTTCCCTGCTTTGCTGAAGATGTCTGTAATTTCTGATTCTCACTCTAAGTATTAAAGTATTTGATAACCCAGGAGGGATTTTAAAATCATTTTAATAGGGTATTTTGGAAGTAGAGACATTTTTACACCCAAATCCAAATACTACCACCTCCATGAAATCTTCCAAAGTCCCCTTAATTAAAAAATAACTCCCTACTTGATTAATTTTACTCACATTAATTTATCCATTTAGCAATCTCTATGTCATATGCTATGGTTGTGATAGGCCCATATTCTATGCCCTACAGGAATCCTGTATTTATAGGACAGGAAAGCACATAATTTTTTTTTCATTACGAGATTTGCACAGCTTTCTTACTAATAGCCAAAAACTGGAAACAACCCAAGTGATTTTAACTGGATAAATGTATAACAAAGTAATATCTCATACAATGAGATATTACTCAAAAATTTAAAAAAATGAACAATTAATATACATGAAAACATGGGTGAATGTCAAAAACATTATGCTGAACAATGGAAGTTACAGGATAATGAAATATCTTCAAAGGAAAGTACATAATTAACAGAGTGATTTTAAAAATATGCACCATATCTAATGAATGTATTTATACAGTGACTTGGGATAACAGAGGAAGGAATGACAACTTTGCTTTCCTGAAGAGGTAGAATTATTGACTTGGCTTATAAGGGCATTCAATGGAAGTCACCTGTTAAAGAATCAAACATGGGAAGATAGGGATTTGTAATCACAGGTAATAGGGGGTGCAAAGTTTCCAGTAAGCTTCTGAGTGGATGGAAGATTAACTGAGGCGAAGTTAGTCTAATTAGACAAGAGGCAATGATTTATGGACTTGCCTGCCATGTCATAATTTGGGTTGGGTTTTATAATTTTACATTGTATTAGGGAACCATTGAAGGTTTGGTTTAGTAGGGAATTGATACATCCACTTTCTTGTTATTTAAAGTCTGTTTTCCCACAACACAATACAGTGTTTGGCATGTAATATGTATATTTTTGAGATGAAGTCTCACTCCGTCACTCAGGCTGGAGTGCAATGGCATGGCCTCAACTCACTGCAGCCTCTGCCTCCCAGGTTCAAGCAATTCTCCTGCCTCAGCCTCCCAAGTAGCTGGAACAATAAGCACGTGCCACCATACCTGGCTAATTTTTGTAGTTTTAGTAGGGACTTGGTTTCACCATGTTGGCCAGACTGGTCTTGAACTCCTGACTTCAAATGATCCACCCACCTCAGCCTCCCAAAGTGCTGGGATTACAGGCATGAGTCATGGCGCCTGGCTCTGCCATGCAATTTTAAACAGGCTTGGCATTCAATAAATGGTGGTGGTAGAAGAGAATTCTGACTTTGGTCAAAGGCAAGTCGTGTCTGAGATTGGCAGAAATGATCTCTTGTGGGTGTTTGGAAATTGAAAACTAAAACTCAGATATAGTTTAGAGAAAGGATTCTCAGCAACTTTTCATGATCGATCTCATAAAGAGCCTTTTTAGACACTTTTTACCTCATAATCACTGCACCCCTGCAAAATTTGAACACTGGAGATATACTTGTTATTTATCTAACTTTATGTTTATCTGTGCTTCATGTGGAAGAAGATACCATTTTATTTTTTACCTCTTTCCCTCAAGATAAATTTTTGTCCATTTAGTGTTGATAGGATCCCCACTGAAAGTACATAGGTTGAC
>NW_022436943.1:52514475-52515053 GCF_009761245.1 Sapajus apella | reverse complement strand
TTGTGGCTAATTTGTTTTACTTAGTATGATATTTTAACATATGTCAGAATTTCCTTCCTTTTTTAAGGTCAAATAATATTCCATTGTATATATAAAACCACATTTGTTTATTCATTCATAGGTTAATGAACACTTGATTCACTTCCACCTTTTAGATATTCTAAATAATGCTGCTGTGAACATAAGAATATAAATATCTCTTTAAGACCCTGCTTTCAATTATTTAAAATTTATACACAGAAGTGGAATTGCTGGACTATATGGTAATTCTTTTCAACATTTAGAGGAACTTCCATATTGTTCTACATAGTGAAGTGATTGCACTATTTTACATTTCCATAAACAGTATGCAAGGGTTGTGATTTCTCTCCATCTTTGCTGACATTTGTCTCCTCTCCCTCCTTCTCCTCCTTCTTCTTCTCCCCTTCTTCCTTCTCTTCCCCCCTTCCTCCTCCTCCTTCTCCTCCTCCTCCTTCTCCTTTCTTCTTCCCCTTCTCCTCCTCCTTCTCCTCCTCCTTCTTCTTTTTCTTTTTCTTCTTCTTCTTCTTCTTCTTCTTCTTCTTCTTCTTCTTCTTCTT